>NC_056733.1:1992973451-1993013451 GCF_019279795.1 Protopterus annectens | reverse complement strand
TCATAATCAGCCAGTGCTGTCTCCACAACGTCTGCATTACCTACTTCGACTGTGCCAGGTAGCTGTGCCCAGGGGCAGTTCCACTCAGAAGTGGTTCCAGTGGAGGTGTTTATTATGTCACCAAAAAAGAGCTAAAGGGGCTGGTGGAGGAGATAATGGAGAGGCATTCATGCTCACATTGGCAGAGTAGAAAAACTCCTGCATCAAATAGTTAAATCGGTGACTCATTTGGCACTGTCCAATGTGTCTGCAACAGGAAAAAGTGTTGCTAGTTCAGAGTGTTGGGTTTAGATTCTCACTGTACTCATGGTAGACGAGGAAGCACTTAAGTCCCATACCTACACTTAATCATGGAGCCCCCTATCCTTTTGTGTCCACCATTACTGCCTGTCTTGTATGTCTCTGTGTACACCTGCTACCTTATCCAAATTCCTCAAGTGGTTATTAGAATATACTGTTACCTTTTGAACAAGTGGATAGCTATGGTGCTCTCACCAGTATCCTGCACATTCCTTCATTCTTCCCCCAATGTCCTACCCTCTGCTTGAATTCCAGTTTCTCAACTCTCCTATCAACCCCTATTCACACCTTTAACATGGTCAAAAAATAGATTCACACACCGTAGAGATGGTCAGAAATGACACTTTAACCAAACTCTGTTTTTCACCTCATCAGTTGCATGACACTTGGAATCATGCAGCAATGCTGTGTGACAGCAAATCACAAACACACCCTATGGCAAAACTGAAGATTTTAGCATCTACCACATTTAATACATTGCTTGCTGTGCTACTGTGTTTAGCTGTATACCACAAGGCCAGCAGTATATGATCCAGAAGTCACAAAATAAGATGAAAATACTAAATTAATAGCATATAACTGGCTGAAAACAGCCCTTTATTAGTGAGACAGACCGGTTTCGGCAACCAATGCCTTCTTCAGTGTGGATCATATACTGCTGGCCTTGTGGTATACATTTGAATGGTTCTGGCCGTGCATCAACCTACCTGCATAGCATCATGTTTGGTTCTACTGTGTTTAGCCCCTTTGCTTGACAGAAAGCAATACTCAGCATTATGAGGAGACAGCTTTTCTTTGTCTAATAGGTGACTGGGTCTAATGTACACTGCATGTGATAGTCATACCTCTCAACCTGGAAACATCAAAAATCTGGACAAGGCCCAAGAAAAATAGGTACAAATCTGTATGCTGAGTAACATAAAATGTACATACTTAATCACGTAACCCCGCCCACTCCAATGGAATTGTAGGATACCAACTTTCAAACGCAAACTAAAGAACCAAACCAAAATATGGCACCAGAGTCCCCCTGCAGCCATTCCAATGTCCCATTACCTGGCTATTTTGCCCTATTTACCATAAACACTAATGTGCATACTGCTTAAATTACTTCAACAATGATTATTTGGATTTTATTTTTACATTTTATAGCACAATGCACAAACACTGACATCTGCTAAAGAAAGCAATACTGTCTCGCAATGAAAACAGACTTGGTGCTAAAACGTCTCATTCATTGAAACACACTGAAACCCACACCGCATACAAAGGAAATGCATCTGGCCACAGTGGCCACTGGTGGATAAAGATTACCTTTGGGCTGTTTTCAAATCATAGGCCCCTTGCACACAAAATAAGAAACATACATGTGTTCTTTGATGCACTCCCTAACTTTGTTAAATTATATTCCTTGTATAATACAGCACATATTGTTTGAACATTTTTCCAGTAGGCAATGAAACAAAATGTATGAACCAATGACAAAACTGCCCAATTCAGAACATTTCCATCGCACACGCACATTCAGAAGCACAGACTGAGACTCACACAAATACAGACAGTAGCAATCTAAGGGTTGGGAGGGTGGCCTAATGGTTAAGGTGCTTGCCTCATAAATGCAAGGTGCAGGGTTTGAGTCTCACAAGGGATAATTGGCTAGGCTTAAAATGGCTTGCAAGAGCAGTTAGCTTAGCACTAACCTATGAACCTAAATATAACATGTATGTCAGAGATCGGATCACACTCCAGAGCATTATTTCATTGAAAGTATTTTGTGGCAAAACACTCTGGCTTTAATATTGAGCTTATGTAAGACTTCTAGCATGTCTGACTGAAGCTATCAACTGCTCACATCATGAAAAGCTGCAGGGGAGAATGACAATGAGAAAAACAGGGCAAGTAAACATCAGCTAGTTGATAATTAGATGATTTTTTTTTTCTGTGTGCCTGATATATTCCTGGTGCCTAAATTATCAGTAATTCATTACAAAAACACCATTAGCTAGCATCAAATTAAGTTTATTCTAGTTTAAATGCAACCAGAAACCTGAGACAATAGCTAGATAATAGGCTGGACCAAAAGATATCAAAGAGAACCAACATTTCATGATACAAGCCAGTAGTAATTGTCAATTTTTAGATTAGCATAAAGTCGAATGTGGCAGTTGTCTACTGCTGAGCGTTTTTTACAAATGCTCTTGCACTTTTACTCTCTCTACTTTTGTTCCTCACAGTTCGCTCCATTTCTGTTTTCTGCAGTACTTATCTCTGCAGCTTCAGATTAAAAATAAGGAAGTGTAGCCTTATTAAACTGTTTTGTAATACAGTCCTAACTTTTGTTAAAAGAAAGGAACATATAATCCCCATTTGTTTTAAAGTAAGGGTGAGTCAAATCAAATAAAATTAGACAAATTTTTAAAAATGAAACTTCCTTTAAAATTTTATACATTTCATAAGCATGAATCTCAAAAGCACTGCATAATACTATCAACTAGCTCACAAGTTACATTTCTGTTTTGAAATTTTTAGTATTGCATCTAACTTACATGACTGTTATCAGAATCACTTAAGACTGACCATTGATAATTAAGTCACTGTAGGTAATATTACAGGATCAGTCGCAAAGTACAACGCAAGTCACTTGTGTTATATTTAGGTGAAGACACCAGAAAAAATGTCCAATTACTTTTTCTTAAGGAAGTCTCTGATTATCCTTCTGCTTTCTCTGGACATTTTAGGCACATGCATCTTACCTTTAAAACATCCAAAGCTGAAGCAGTATGCGGCACGCCACGATACCTCAATTCAAAGCAGTCCACTTCAGCACGCTCGCTCAAGTAGCTCTGCAGTACCCAGAAGATGTTTCCAGCCAGCAATCAATTCCCGCTTGCACTCGCAGAAAATTCAAACTCCTTAAGTCCTTCCCAAGTTCCCGGGCAGAAAGCAGCTAGATGGAAATGTGTGCACGTGAGCCCTTGAGCTCAATTCTGACAGGCTGACGGAGCTAACATCGCACACGCAATGACAGCTCAAAAATCGAAAAAAAATTGAAAAAAAAAAAGCTGGGAAATTAGGAACTGAAGGGGTGCCACTCTGGAATCATGGCACCCCATTATTTGGACCCCAAAACTCTGTAAAAACAGTAATTCTGTATGGTGTGGAGGTATGGTGATACTTCAATTCTCATTACTAAGACATCTGATGCTCACAGTCCCTTCTTTCGTGCCTTTTTCTTGTCCCTTCAAATGTGTGATTTTTATTAGCTGAAATGTGACTTCTCACCTTTTAATTTCTCCAAGTCTTTTTGGTTTCTAATACCATGATGAGAATGGACCCCATTCCTAAATAAAACTAAAGTTCATGACAATAGTATTGTTTCGATCTTTGATGTTAGCCAGAAGTGCTCCTTGCAGCACCCGCAATGTGCCCAGTAATGATTCATTCTGCATTTCGTATAGATTTACATCTATTGGTAACATACCCAAGTGCAGTTGCAAATTATTTTTTATAATACCCGTTGCTCCTACTACTGGAACTGTCTGGGTATCTTTCTTCCACATTGCCCTCATTTCTGCCTGCAAATCCTGGTATTTTATGACTGTGTCTCTGTACATAAGACACTGTAGTCAATGGGTGTAGCAATTTCAATAATCAATGCTATGTTTGTCTTTTCATGGTCTACTATATCCGTTTTTCTCGCATCTCTTTTTTTGAACTGTTGGTAGTGGGTGATCCCTTGTGATATAAACCTTATTTTCTATTGTGGCTCATGTTTCCAGTGTTTTTCAGCTACTTCCAATATTATAATGTTTGCACAATCCCCAGTGCAACAGTCTAGTCTCATTATTATGCCTTTCAGCATATAGTCCTTCTACCATTAGTATATCACAACCAGCAACAAGATTTGCAACTGTTTCCAATTTCTGTTTTACAAAACCTGCATTTGTCAGTTTCTCTCACATGTTCAGTCTAGTTTGTAAAGCAATATATATCTTGTCCACTATCTTGGGCTGACAATATTAACCTTTTGTCTTTTGATTTAAATTCACCTCTTCTTATTTCCTGCATTTGATCCTGATCAATATGAGGTTATTCCAAAGTTTTCTATACTTGCAAATATATTTATGCATTTTCCACATTTCTTGCCTTCTCATCTGATCCTTCACCTTATAGACTTTTGCTTTTTGGCGCATTCAGTTGCCTGATTTTTATCTACTTTTGGTTTGATTTCCATTCCTGCGTGACAGTGATATGCTTCTGCTAAACTAAGCAGGGAAGTCTGTTAGACTTATTCTCCACAGATTTCAAAACGTCCACTACATTGGGGTCTTGAGGTTAGCAGATATGTATACAGTCCCATGATTGCAGATCTGTACATGTAATCAGTTTCAAGGAGGTCCATACCTCCTTCACAATGGGGAACATATAGAGTTGTTATGCACTGATTTTTTTTTTTTTTTTTTTTTTTTTTTTTTTAATAAATCATTTGATGAGCATGAAGCATCCTTCTTTTCCTGTCCAACCTATCCAAAATGTTTTACAACCAGTCAATAACTCCAAAACTGTAAGTTAGGACAGGAAGAGCAAATTGTTTATAGCTTGGACCCTTCAACACTGTTTTCAGTATAAATTTTAGTGTTCTAAAGTATTCCTTACTAAGTTTTATTCACATTTTGTAATGTTTTATTGTTGATCCTGCATCATATTTATACATTCCGTCTTCCTCAAGCTTTTTCATATCACATTCCTTTCCCAAACTAATGTTTTCTTGATGCTGCAGCTTTCCTGCTTTAAAGGGTGCTTTTGCACATTTATCAAGACCAAATGACATATTTATATAATCTGAAAAAGTTTTACCCACTTGGCAGTTTTGCTTTCAGTTCCTCATCTGAACTATACAGGTTTAATCCTCCACAAAGACAAGTCTTTATACTTTGATGTTTTCTAGGAGCCAAATTGTAGCAATGACCCAATATGTTAAGTAGACCACTTAATAGGTTAAGGGCAAGACAAAAGAGAAGTGGAGCCTGAGAATCACCCTGGAATATTCTCCTTTGAATTTTTACGTTGTGGTGTGCTCCAATAATGATCAGGTCTAGAGAATGTTGACACAGACTGGCACATGTTTGAATTCGGCTGTAAGTCCAACATTAGTTAAGCTGCTCTTTCTCATAACATTTTCCTTTGTAAAGTATTGGCTAGATATGATAGTCCACCACCAGTATCCTGCTTATTCCTTTAATATGCCTGCCATTTCCTGACTCTGGTCATACCTTTCTACCTCTAAGTGCAAGAAGTCTGGACAAAGCCAAAAGTAATGGGGGTAAAAAAGGTTATTTAGGGACAGATCACACCCTTCAGAAAATGCGAGAATTGTAAAGTCTGACACGTTATATTTGTATGTGGTGACTTCAATCCTCAATGATTTGCTAGAAAACCAAATATTTTGAGGAAAACAATTAGATGAGGTATGAGGTATGCATGCAGACATTCTGCAAAAATCTAGACAGGGAAGAGATGTGCCCCCTGCATGCCCCATATTGAACACTTCACTGTACTGGTCATGACAAATGTTGTATTGATGATGCACAAAACATTAACACAACACACACACACACAGAAATACATTGTCTGAATTGCGTCCGAAACAGACATCTATATGTCTGTATTCTTTATTTCATATTTGCATGATGTTTAGTATCGAGCAGTGAAAACCACTGCTACTTCTCTTTCCAAGTTAAAAAAAAAAGTCAAAGTAATATGCATGCACTAATGCCTTGCCATTGGTCACACAAATGAGCTTGGCAGCAGTGCAATTCAGATTTTGACAGAAATAAAGTAATGTCAGTTGCTGGTATTACTTGTGCTTGGTTTATTGGCTTATTGTAGTCAAGATATGAGGATTTCATTGTTATGCTGTCTACTTGCTACATTTTGTAAATTATTTTTGCACTGAAACACCTTATCTATCCAAATGTGCTCCAATGAAGGGGGGGGGGACCATTGGGCACATACTTGCTGAGTAGCATCAGTGACTGCACTTTCATGTATTTGGCATGTATGGCTGAGGTGATCTTGCACAATGTACATGTATCACAATGTCTGCAAAATAATCCACAAGCTTAAAAATATCAGACACAATGATCTTGAGATGAATTGTCAGCAATGCATGGGTGGCACGCCACTGTTTGACAACTGTAACTGGTCACTACACCCTAGTGTGACACAGATATCCTTCACACTACAATCAAGTCCATGAATGGTGTGTAGTGATTTGTGATCAACCTATTGCCCATTCACCCAAACGTACAATAATGATATCTGTTATTTAAATTCTCCTGTTGCATTGGTAGTTAATAGTGCTTTCTAGATTGTGGACATAAGTATGTTGAATTCAGTAATGATTAACTAGCTTGTTTGTGAATATAGTGACATATAAGGCTCTGTTGGTCAGTGGATCTGGTTTGTACAATTCCTCTCAGGAGAAACATTTACACTCCAAGAGGGCTCCCTTCTGTTCCTTTTAGCCCAAACATCTACTTTGCAATATGATGAGGTCATCCATTCACATGTGTTCTGTCTCCAATGATAGTAAGACTTCTCCCTTGGCATCAGCATTTAATGCAATGCCCTTTGGCATGTGGCCTTGGATAGGCAGGTGTTTACATCCAGCAATGGCTAACTAGTGTGTGTGTCTATAGTGATGGGTAGAACTGGCTTATACAACAGATCTGGTGTGTGTAGTTCCACTCAGGAGAAACATTTACACTAGGAGAGGGGTCCCACAGTTTCCTTCCCTTTTAGTCCAAACATCTGCTTTGCAACACAGTGATGAGGTCATCCCTACATATACTTTCTGCTTCAGATCTGTAGTAAAACTTTTCCTGTGGAGTCAGCAGTTGCTACAGTGCTGTCTATAGAGTGAAGTGTGGGGTAAAGATAGATGAAGGCTGCCATAGAATTTTGCAGATAATTCTGTTTGTAAATATGAATGTAAACTACAGGCTTGTTGTCTTGAATGTAAACTACAGGCTTGTTGTCTTGAATGTAAAGAAATACTGTTACATGTGGAACTGGAAATGTGACAACAGTGCACTCTACTGACCAAAGTAAAGCATGTGGTGACCATTTGATGTAGACAGTGGTGCCAAAAAGTCTAAATGAAGAAATAATTTCTGTTTTAACCAAGAGTTAAATTGCTAGATCTAAACATGAAAATGTATTTTATTGCTCTGCTCCTGACCAGCTGCAAGATAACAAAAGGAGATGTTAAGAATGTAAATGCATTTTGTTAGCCTGGGAACCTATGGAAGTGTGAAGAATGATGTAATGTGTAGCCTGGGAACCCCAGGAAAGTGTGAAGAATGATGTAATGTAAATCAGAACTACACTTTCAATTAAAACCGAGAACCAGAGGATTAAGCATTTTTGTCTTGACCATCCAACTCACAGCACTGTCTTGCTCATATGCAAGTTATCTTAGCCTTGTGTTTTCTTTGAAATGGCTAGAAACTAGAAATTAAGTGTTCTGTGATATTAGAACTGTACTACTGAATTTAAGTATTTCTCTGAAATCTTGACTAGCACTGTGTAGTAAGAAGTGTTTTATGTTTTTATTATTTATTAAATATTTTAAAACCTTTCAACTGTGGCTGTTTTGCATAGAGATAATTTAAGCTCTAGAGTGCATTGCATATTTATAGTGATTACTGTACCAAGTCACTCTAATAAGCCGTGACTGTTTAGTTATACTACCAATTGGATAATATTGCACAGTAATGACTGGACACCCTTTTAAGGGCCTCTGAGTAGCTGATAAATATTAGCTGGGTGGTGACAGGTGCTACTATGTATAGTCTGGGTAATAGGGGCACTGCTGAAGAACCTGTGCTAGCCTTTCCCAGGTGGGTCTGTGTGGTTGTATAAACTCCTATCTCAAAGTGTGTCAGCTACTTGGGCAGCGACATGAAGCACTGGTTGGACAGTGGGTGCTGGAGCTTTTAGCTTGCCCAGCTAGGCTGAGATCTGGACCCTATAGCTGTGCCAGTGGGGAGTCTTATTGGGGACCTGGAGAGCAAGGGAGCGACCAGCTCCAGACTGACTGTGATCTATGTGTGCTCTTAAGGGAAATTGCACTTTGCTGTATTTGTTATCCTTTCCTTTATATATGAGACACCCTGACTGGTGTTAGTGGTGAGGATTGAGGCTCCTTGATTGCTGGGCCAGGGCACGGGCATCACAAATAGTAACAGACAAGACTGCATTACTCAGCAAGTAATGATATGGTTGACTCACACTTGTGTGAACACTGACCTGGCTAAAGGATTTTGATCCTTTAGTATGCATTTTAGGGGATATGTCAGCATTCCAAAACAATGCTTAACTCAGACCTTGAAGTTTGATTTCTGACACTTGTAGTTTAAAGTCTCCTGTGGCAGAATCAGTTAATATGCAGTGCTTTTTGAGTGTGAATCTAGGTAGTGGTTTAAATTTGACTGTTTTCACCTGCAATGGTTGTATATCGGATGATCTGAACTGAATAGCATTGGGTTCATCAACTGATGTGATGTAGCTAAATCAGCTTGGGATGAGCAGTTAAATTGTTTTAACATTTTGTTAACTCATACATTTTATGTGAGTCGTATGGTCTCAAACACACCAGTGAAATCAGTTCCAAGTCTGTGCTTTCTGACAACTCTAATCTATTCTGTGATATCAGCAGTTAACATGCAGTTCTGTAGATGGCAGGGATTTAAACTGGTAAGATCATCTTGGAAGACAACAGTGACAGACAGGACTAGCTTACTCAACCGATTGTGACATGGAAACCCACACTACTGTGAACACTAACAGAGCTTAAATACATATTAGGTGAGGCATAACCATTGCAATAGATTGCTGATGCAATCCCTTCAAGTGTGTGTGCTTCATGAGGCTTCCAGTACAGTTCTGTTTGTGCCATCAGTAGTAGATATACAGCACTTTGAACAGAAGCAGGCAGGTGTTCAAGTCTTTAATTACTGAGTGCGTAACAGACTGGTAACTCATAGGCTGGCTTCTTGACAGCAGTTTGATTACAGTTTTACTTATTGTAAACTTTTACAATTGGATTGAGACAGGCCAAAGTTTGTAATCCGTTTAATGTAAACTACATGCATTCAGACAATGTTCAGGTTATCTAAACGTCAAGTGTGTGATCTGACAAGTGTGATACGAAGCCTTGTGTGGTATCTTTAGTTAGTGCACAGGGTCAGAGGAGCTTGACTAAATTGCATATGTTCTAATTCAGTGGTGTAGACATTTTTTTATTGTGTCACATTACAGTCGTTATAGGCAAGAATGGCTTATTTAACAGCTCTCAATGTGTGTTAAACTACATAGTTGTCAAAGTGTAATAGGACCTTTGTTATTTTGTGGATGGTTCTTTGGTGTTCATCCATTAATTGCTGTACTTCCTCATGAGCATGCCCAGTATAGTGGCGTTGGCTGTTGCATAACAGTAAGCAATCAGATTTGTGGAATAGTTAGTGTCCTTTATCATTTTGTGGGAAAAGCATCTCTAAATTTGTCTCTGACAGCATGCCAATACTAATAGCTATGCAGTGGAGGTAGTGGCTGATGTGTGTTGGGCACCAACATTGCCACTACCTAATGGTACTCTTGTACCCGTCAGGTACGTTATGTGTTGTGATCCAGATATTATGGCTGTGTTGCACATTGCTCAACTGGGGAAACATTTTTATTTATAATATGGTAGTATACTGCCTTTAGAAGTATAGTTTGTCAGGCTGCATTAACTTGTGTGTGTGTGGTAGCAGGAACTACACAAGTCGCAACTTTACACTCCCATCACATATGGAAAGTGAAACTGTGCATGCAGCAGTTGTCACATTTGTTGTGATTATACCTCCTAAGACCTTACTATCATGGGTGGTCTTCCTTTCACACATACCTAATTATAGGCATACTCTGACATTCGTAAACACACATCCCTGATGTTAGACTGCTTCTGTATAACTTGTATCTTCTAGGATTTCCATATTAGTATACTTATGACATATCCCACATCTCCAGTGTAAGTGCATCCTCATCTGTTGTAGCTACACATGTGTATCATTACACTGCAGCATAATCTGCAAGTAATATGCTTTAAAGTGACAGTTCTGTTTCTATGACAGCTCATTGAGATTGCACAACATACTGATTTGGGATGTATTAACTATCTCAATTCCTACCATTCCCAACATGCATGTTGCTGCCACAGCTGTCAGTATTTTCACTATTAGTACTTGTATGGGAGTTATGTCCAGGGGTGTTCCTTCTCAATTGGCCCACAATTTTATATATTTTCCCATTACTCCTGCATTGTTCTTCAGTACATAGAAGACGGGGGAATTTGTACACATGTCTGTTCAAACGTCACAGCTGAATCATTTGAAACATTTACTACCGGTGTTTTGTTCCCAACATACACAACAGTGCCACTGAAGTTCATACATGTCCACCACTTGTACTGAATGTAATGTCCTGCTGTATCTACTTTTCTTGTCCAGTGTCATAACTCTCAATCATCCCTTATTTTCAGGGACAGCTCTGAGTTTGACTCCAGTTTTAGCTCTGTTCTTCCTAATCCCTTGTGAAAATAATGACCTCTGAAGAAAGGTGGTGAAGTATACCAGCATAGCTAGCTTCTGTAGCACCCTGGGGCTGTAGTCTATACTACCGCTCCGGCCTCCTCAGCTCTTTGGGTGGGATCAACCAGCCAGGTTCTGTTTCTTCATACCCACCCAAACACTTCCTCAGCTGAGCTGCAGTTGGCAATTAAAAAATCCGCAGTGAGGTACCTGAGGCTCTTAAAGTGCAGGAGCCAATTAAGTTCTGTTTCTGTACCTTGTCCCTTCACATTTTACTTATTATTTTTTTTTTTTCTTTCAAACTGTAGCAAACTGCTTGCTACAAATGTAGCAAGCAGTCACTACAGTTTATAATATGCACAAAGCTAGAGGTTTGACTGGAAATGCAACACCGGCTTTTAACTGTCCGCTAACACTTTGCACCCAGAGGACTTACCCCCTTTGCCCCACCCTAGCAACACTACTGAATTATACATGCATAGATAATGATGCTAATTAGAGGTGTAAACTTTTACTTAAGAAAATATATATTCATTTCTGTGACCATCTCATTAATACTAATATTTTAAAAAGTGTTCTTGATTGTCCATGATTATTTCTGCACTTGTCCCGTCCCTGATTCAGTTGACGACTGTGATGGTTACTGTTAGGCATTTCCTTCCTTTTCTGCATTCCAAGTTGCCCTATATATTGACATGCCATTCACACGTACTCACTCACTGCATTTAGGCTTGTTTACAATCCTGTGTTATCTACACAAGACCTGCTGTACCTCAACATGACTATGATCATATGTTATGGGGTTGAGCAGGAGCAGCTTGGAGTCTTGTATATTTGATTGCTACTGCTGCTCATTGCATACAGCCAGCCAATCATGTTATCTTTGGCTCACTCTGTACTCACTGTTAATCAATCCCCACAAGTGTCTCATCTTTCTCTGTATACACACACACACACACACACACACACACACACACACACACACACACACACACACATATATATATCTATGCGAGAGAGAGGTTTGCTTGAACATTTGTTTTATTGCAGGCAGATTTTTTTATGTAAGCATTCAGTGATACAGTTGGTTGAATTATATTGGTAAAAATGAGTTGCCAGACATTGACCATATCATATTTCTGTAATTTCTTGCTTTGTGCTTGTGTGACCTTGGAGTTAATGTGTGCATATATATTTACACATACACACACAAAAACATCTGTGGTTGTGGGGGAACAGCCACCATGTCGAAGGTTAGGGGAGCAAAGTCACTGAGTAAAAATTATTAGTCTTGTGTAGAGAAGATTCATTGAGTTCAGATAACTGAGGTTTGCTGTATGTGGAATTATTTATCTCTATTACCATGTTTAACAGGATAGTCTGACTGGGACTGAAGCAACTTTTCAGTGGTGGCCAGGGGAGAAAATCTCCGCATTAAGTTTACAAATGGCTGCAATAAGAGAAAAATGTACAAGTCTGATAAAAGCATTACTAACATTTAAGTTAATGGTTACAGTGCATGTTACAGAAATGAGTATATAGACTTGAACTATTAAACCCAGAAAGAAAAGCTGTTCAACATTACCAACATCAAAGCAGAGCTGTTACAGTACACAAATACTTAATGTGTATTTTACATGTTACTGTTACAGACATGGCTAAAAGCCTTAAATATCCTACAAGACAGAGGAGTATGATGTGTGAACAATCAACAAGTAGAGGGGATGCAGTACAGTGTGCATTAACGCAGGCTTCTTGTTTAGGCTTGCATATACAGTGTTTATCTTTCTCTGTATACACACACACACACACACACACACACACACACACACACACACACACACACACACACACACACATATATATATCTATGCGAGAGAGAGGTTTGGTTGAACATTTGTTTTATTGCAGACAGATTTTTTTTATGTAAGCATTCAGTGATACAGTTGGTTGAATTATATTGGTAAAAATGAGTTGCCAGACATTGACCATATCATATTTCTGTAATTTCTTGCTTTGTGCTTGTGTGACCTTGGAGTTAATGTGTGTATATATATTTACACATACACACACAAAAACATCTGTGGTTGTGGGGGAACAGCCACCATGTCGAAGGTTAGGGGAGCAAAGTCAATGAGTAAAAATTATTAGTCTTGTGTAGAGAAGATTCACTGAGTTCAGATAACTGAGGTTTGCTGTATGTGGAATTATTTATCTCTATTACCATGTTTAACAGGATAGTCTGACTGGGACTGAAGCAACTTTTCAGTGGTGGCCAGGGGAGAAAATCTCCGCATTAAGTTTACAAATGGCTGCAATAAGAGAAAAATGTACAAGTCTAATAAAAGCATTACTAATATTTAAGTTAATGGTTACAGTGCATGTTACAGAAATGAGTATATAGACTTGAACTATTAAACCCAGAAAGAAAAGCTGTTCAACATTACCAACATCAAAGCAGAGCTGTTACAGTACACAAATACTTAATGTGTATTTTACATGTTACTGTTACAGACATGGCTAAAAGCCTTAAATAACCTACAAGACAGAGGAGTATGATAAGTGTGAACAATCAACAAGTAGAGGAGATGCAGTACAGTGTACATTAACGCAGGCTTCTTGTTTAGGCTTGCATATACAGTGTTTATCGGTGAGAGATTTGGCTGCTATAGCAGGTGTAAGAGGGATGACAGGCCTACTGTAAAGGTGCAAACAAATGGTGCTAAGCAGATAATGGTCTACTGAGCTGTAAGAAAGAAGAGTAGATAGAGTACAGCAGAATGTCTGTAATTAGATGTAGATATGATGAGCAGAAAGACAGACTAGCAAAATGAAATAAGATGAGATATGTGGGAGAGAGAGTTTAATGGTGAGGTAAGAGGAAAGGTATAGGATTGGTGTTTGGTAAAGAGAGTGTAAACAGGAAGAGGATACATTAAAGGATAGCAATAAGAATGATATTGTGTGGGTGGATATTTGTGGCATTTGGAGGATGAAGTTTAATGAGTATAAAGAAGTTGAGTTATTACCCTGGTGAATGGCATGAACATGACCATGATTTCATTAGATATTGCTTAAGATCCTGTTTAAAGTTTTTAAGAGGTGGTGTTGCAAATTATAGATACATAGGTGGAATTGGAGTCACCTGATGAGTTATTAGATTAGTAATTGGTGTCATCATTCTGTTGGTAGAGTAGGTGATAAATTATGCTGTTGCTGGAACCTTTATCTGATTTGTATATTTGGTTGTGTGCAGTGACTGAGAAGGATGGGGTGGGTTGCAGTTTACTCTGTTGAAACTGAGCTATGCAGTGGTGTATTATGCATGGGGTATTAGCAACAAATTTTCTCATTTCATATTTTTACCCATTATGATCTGTAAAAGGTTTGTGTGGGTTGCTAATTCAGTTTTGGTACATCTGGAAGATGTTACATTAAAGAGATTCTTCCAGTGAGAGAACTGCTTCGGGTGGATAGGACTACTTTAGAATTTGTGGGGGGGGCAGGAGGTGCAACCAGCTGAGAGTCATGGAACCACTTTTGAATAGATAGTAGGGATTCCTATGTTATCTGTTGCAGTTTTTCAGATTCTTGGCAGAGCAGGTTAGGGCTCAATCATTTGCATACTGGATGATAACATGTTAACTTGCAATATGGAGGTTGTTTATAAATGTGTTGAAAGGGCTTCGGCCCAGAATAGACCCCTGGAGGACATGAAATGCCTGTTGCAGGGGCAGCTTGCAGTAAAGGCTGTTGGACTGCAATCCTCTGTTTCAGAAAAAAACAAAAAATGAGAACTGGTAGAATTTTTTTTTTTTTTTTTTTTTTTTTTTGGAAAATGGCTATTCATTTCTTTCTTGGATGCTTGGAACTCCATGAATGCACATGGGCAGAGTTCTGAGGAGATCCCAAGTTTTAAAAAAAATCTGCATATTGCATTTGCTTGGTTCTTTTGAAAATAGCCCTATTTGGGACTTTGCAAATTCATTCACACCAATATGCACAACTGTTGAGGACATTTATTCTCATTTGATTACCAGGAAAGTCCCCATATTCAGTGGAGGTGGGGGGCAATAGGAGGTAAAATGTGTATCAGAGATGTCACTC
This sequence comes from Protopterus annectens, assembly GCF_019279795.1. NCBI lineage: Eukaryota > Metazoa > Chordata > Ceratodontiformes > Protopteridae > Protopterus > Protopterus annectens. The sequence goes on along the minus strand of NC_056733.1, from coordinate 1,992,998,410 downwards.
AAGTGCATCTCTGACTGCTACATGAGGCATTGAGGAGCTCTTTTTATTCAAGTTGTCATAGGTGACAGACACCCTGAAACATAGAGAAAGTATTAATGTAGATAGCTCCTGCAGGAGAGTAGGAATAAATTGTATTTGGCAGCTAGTAAACCAGGCCAGCATGTAGGAATGTTAAGTTCTTAATTTATCTAAATGTGGGGGGGCATATCTCTCAACTGTCTCTGGTTTTACCATATTTATTTTGCTCTTTACCGGAAATAAGAGCCAGAGTTGAGATTGCGTTGGTCTGGACATGTGCTCTAGAGGGATGCTGGGTATATTGGGAGAAGGATGCTAAGGATGGAGCTGCCAGGTGAGAGGAAAGGAGAAAGGCCTAAAGTAAGGTTTATGGATATGGTGATAAAGGACATGCAGGTGGTTGGTGTGACAGAGCAAGATGCATAGGACAGGAAGAAATGGAAACAGATCCACTGTGGCGACTCCTAACGGGAGAAGTCAAAAGAAAGACTACCAAGAATTAACAGTCAGTGTATAAAGCCAGATATTACAGCTTCATACCTTTTTGTTCAGGAAATATATGTTGATAAAACTCTTGCAGTACCAACTTTTTAAAAGAATAAGTGATTATATTTTAAAATTCTCTGATTTTTGGTCTTTGTACCATTATTATTGTTGGCCTTGCCCAGAATTTTTAAAAAAAGAAGCTGAGAGATATAAAGTGCATAGAAAGTCTCAGCTGTCTCTGATTTTTGCCTCATTTTGGTCTGTTTTCTTGTAAAATGTGTAGTATTCTAGCAAATTAGTGAACTGCAATTTTCTAAATAATTAATTTACTAACAACTGGCATTTGTGTTTCTTATGTATTTGCCACTGGAAAAAGCATGCTAATGCAAAGCAAGCCTGTTCCTGAATTTGGTCATTTGTTCATTAGTTTTTAGATTTCTTCTCGATTCTTCAGCTAAGCTGTTGAAGAGGTATTTGTTTGCAGTGGGTCAAAAGACTGTATTCTAAGTTGCTATGTGACAGTTATTTGTGTGTGTACACTCAGGGGGTTTAAAATGTTAAAATTGCTGTAGTTATTTTTTATTTTATTACATTTTTATATGTTGTGTGTGTGTGCACTCTGGGTTTAAAATGTTTACAGCTGTAGTTATTTTTTATTACGTTTTATGAGGTGTGTACAGTCGGTAACATATGCTTGAATTGCTGGGTACTGGGCTGTCTGTTGATGAAAGTGATTGATACTGTTGTCATTTGTTCAGTTTAAGCAGTAATTTTTCTGGATTTCTAGAGGTAGCATGCATTTTTGTGAAGTCAGCTGGAATACTTTACTGTGTCTATTTTTAGATATCTTAGGTGCATAGTTAAAGTAGCTATAACTGTTGAGTATGAAGATTGTCTCTGATAAACCAAACCAAATAGACAGAGCAACCTCAGAACCACCAAACTAGTAAACACAAAATCGAGGTATATTCAAGTCAATTCCAGAAATAGACACTTCCGTACCCAAGGAAAATTGATGTAATTTATTAAAAGTCCTTCAACACAAGGTTAAGCCTTTTTGTCCATTGAATCCTAAGACTTATCTCTGAACAGTAGCAACATAACCAGAATGGGATATAAATCTTAACTGTATAGGTCACACGCCTCAAACCTTCCTATCAAATTAGTCAGTCATTTAATTAAACGTTCAATAAAATGGTTACATATATATATATATATGTATATAACTTTGCCAGTTTAAAATTAATAAATGTATATAAAAATATATATATAATCAAATTACTTCAAAAATTAAAATATTTGTTCTTGTATGTAAAAAAAAAAAAATCACCGACTTTGCAAAGAAAGGGAAAAGAGGGTGGGAACAAATTCATAGCTTAGCTGCCCTTAGTTTTAGTAGTGGAGTTAAAATATATGGTCATTCAAACCTGGATGAGTAGCAGCGGTAAGTCTAACCTGCCACAATAATTCCCTGTACTCGTCTACTTTCCCAGGGACCCCCTCTCAAATTAACATGCACTTATTCAATAACAGAAAATAAAAATATTTTATCAGGCTTTCAATTCATCCTATGTTTAAAGAATGTTTCAAATTTTGATTGGAAATATAAATATATTCGTATATCCTTTTCTTTAGAGCATGCTCCATTTTACCTATATAAAAACAGTGACAGACTTCAGAATGATAGATATACCACCATTGTCTCTGAAAATGACTGTAGATCAAAAAGTAACAAGTCAGCCATATTTTTTCCCCCCATGTTTTAAACATAAGCACTGTACTTCATAAGTGGTTGTCTATAGTGTTCTGGGCAGGATGTGTGTGGTAGCAACAGATCATTGGTAGAGTGCTGCATCAAGTAATGTTGCCATCTGACACTGCTTGATTCTTGGGTTGAGTTTTTGGCTGTGATGCCTTCTGTGTTGAGTCTATATGCATTCCTTGTCTTGTTTTTTAGTTTTATCCATGTTTTTGGTTTCTTCACCCAACCCACAGCTGTATAACATACCTCTGGCCATTTGTACTTTAACTTTCATCCCAGTCTAATACCACAGGGGTATACAAAAGGTACCTATTTGAGGGGTAGAAAGGCATGCATTATTTTCATATATGATATGTATAGCCTTGCAAAAAACTTCAGTTTATTTGGGAATTGTTATACTAGCTTTAAACACAAATTATTTCCTTGCTGGTGATTGTTTTGTTCATACCATCACTAGAACAAAGTTTAAAACAAATAAGCTACAAGTTTCACCTCAGATCATAAAGAAACCTAGGAGTTAAGTATCTATACCCCAGGCTTAATTCAGTCTCTTCCAAACTAGTTATAGCAGAGTCTTAGCCTGTTAAGCTGTGCGTAAAAGCATAATGAGCTAAAAATAAGACAAAAGGTGAAAAAGAATGTCTGCTCTGCTCTCTCTGCTCTGCTCTCTCTGCTCTGCTCTGTCTGCTCTGTTGGGCCAGAATGAAGTGTGAAACAGAGTAGCAATGGAAAAGTGCAGGGGGACTAGTGTGCAACAGGGGTCCCATGGAGTCCTTTGCTTATTCTGCATCATTTAAGGCAGGCTTTGTTAATATTAGATATCTGAATTGTATATAATCAGTAATTTGGCTATAATGAGCAGCATACCTCTCAACCTCTTAATGCAAGAAATCTGGACAAAGCCTGAAATAACGGGGGGACAAAGGCCCAAACATAGGGACACATTTTAGATATTGCTCTTATAAAACTTAAAAGTTCCTAGAAATAACAAGAGTTGTGTTAGCATATTTTCTGAAAGCTATAAAGTCTGAAATTCAAATGCATGTAATTATTTACTGACTTTATTCCTTAGATCATACCAGTGATTTGTCAAAAAAAACGCAATTTTTATGAGGAACAGACTGAAAATATGAGGCAAAAATCTGGACATTCTGTGAAAATCTGTACAGCTAAGATGTATGATGAGGTAAATACTGAGGTAGTCTGCAGATCAAAGTAAATGACCCAATCTGTTTGATCATTGGTAATGGTCAGTGACCTGATGTAATAGAGCACCACCCTTTCATTTCTTCCTGCAGCACCCCTACCCTTGCTTTGAAGTCAAGGCTGCCATTGTCTGTTTGCCATTTCAAGGCATGTTGTCTGCCAGTGAGAGCTGTTAAACCATGAGAGAGCTTGTGGGCCTAGTCTTAATGAAGAGAGCCCATTTAGTAAAGGTTGGTGGGACATAATATCAAATGCATTTGATAGGTCTAGGACTGCCTATTAAGGTTTTATATTGAAGAATAAAATGTAGGTGGTCAGCTATAGAGTAGGGTTTACTTTGTACATTTCCTGAGATGAGTGGTATGGACATGGTGTTAGCATTTTTTTATGTTTAAAGCAGCTTTGTGTTGTAAAGTGAACTGAAGGTACATATTGACTCGTACTGTGTACTAGGTATATGGCCTCATGTTCTGTAGGGGTGTTTGTGTTTAGCTCAGTGTGTGTGCAAAAATGTAAGACTTGTTTGCATTTGAGAATTTTTTTTTTGGTGTTTAATGCATGTAATTGTAGATACTTGATCGTATTGTTTCAATCAAATTCATACTGATATGTAAGCATATATAGATAGACAGATTTTTGTTACACGATGAGTGTATTAAAATAGTTTTATGTGATGAAACTACACCGATCACAAAAGGAAAAACTTTTAATTCTGAAGTCAGTTAACTATTTAAAAAGCCTTACTGTAACGGTCACTGTTGCCCTTAAGTCTGGTTTAATCAGTGATCTTCCACATCTGGAATATTTGACAAACTATCTGTGTTGAATCTCTGGCCTTCCTTTTGGGACAGTAAGTGCTGACTGCTGTAATGTGTTACCTGGAAAAAAGACTTCAGACATCTCTGTCTCTCTGTGTCTGTCTCTCGGTGTCTGTCTCTCGGTGTCTGTGTCTCTCTGTGTCTCTCTGTGTCTGTGTCTCTCTGTGTCTCTCTGTGTCTGTGTCTCTGTGTCTCTCTCTCTGTGTCTGTGTCTCTGTGTCTCTCTGTCTCTGTGTCTCTCTGTGTCTCTCTGTGTCTCTCTGTGGACTTGTCACACCTCCTTAAAATTGTTCTATTCCTAGAACATTTACCTTGTACAGATAGCTGTGCTTTTTTTCTATACAGCTTTCTACCTTGTACAGATAGCTGTGCTTTTTTTCTATACAGCTTTCTACCATCCCCACAAATAGATTAGATTAGTAGAATTATTTCTGTTTTGTATCTGCTGATTTCTTTATGGCATTTCATTTACTTTGTGCTGTTTTTCAGGTATGATTTAGCTTTATAATTCAGGTATTTCAGTTTTCAGCTTATGCCCATTAACAGATGAACTGGTGACAGTTTATTTAGCTTAGTATTCATTCTACAACTATGAGATGACAGTTCTCATAATTTTTGCTACTATTCTTATTAGACTCTTCACTGTTTGAAATGTTCTTAGCACCTTTCCACTATACGGAGGATAGTGTGAACTAGATGTTCTCTATCCATTCAAAAATGTGAATTTCTGACTTTATTGTGGACAGGTTGTCAGCTGTGACAACATTCTCTTAAGAATATGGACTAATCACATTTGTACTTTTTCAGTCTATCAGCATGGTTTTCAGGGACATTAGAAAAATATTCCTCACATACATATGTGACTTCTCCATATTGGAATAAATCTATGCCCACTTTTCTTCCCAGATGAAAATGTTTTGTCTCACTGATACAACAGAGTACATTAGTTAACATTCCTTCTGGATTGTTATATGTGCTGCCCATGACAACACTCCACTATTCATTCTGTCAGAGCTGACGTTCCTGACCAATGTCTATTCCTCTTTCTTTGCACTTTACTATTCCCAGATGCGATTCGTGTATCATCTCACGCACTACTATTCTCATTTGAATAGGAACTCCTATTCAGTTTTTAAGATGTGGACACAGTTTATTTTTTCCTTTTAAGAACAATGCCAGCTTATTCTTAACTGATTTTTCCACAAGCCATCTTTTCTTTGTAATGTCTTTCAATATTTGCATTTGAGCATCAATGTCCCTTAGCAATTCTTTTACTTTTCCATGTGTAGTTCCTTGTCTAGTCTGTATGTCACTTCCAGATCACACTTCTATAGATTAAATGTCATTCACTGACATCTCAGAAGTTCCTCATACACAAGTTTTCTGACTGCGTTCTAAAAGGTTTATGATCTGCTTCTACCTTAAGATTTTTACCACATCTCTGCACTTTTGCTGATGGCTCATTTTTCTGAGTATGTGTATCTTGTACATCTGTAAAAAAGTACAGTTTTGTACCTACCATAAATGTAGATGTTCGAGGATTCCATTGCTGCAGTCCTGACTATTGGGTATAGTCCGCGTCCCAGTCGGCCCGAATACCAGAGTATAAGGCTGACGTCGGTCATGGCGCCTTAGACTGACGTCAATGTCAGGTACTAATGCGCATGACCGGCGTCATTTCCTCAGTCTTTTCTTGCCCCAGATGTCAGAAGACCCAAAAGACAAGTCCCAAACTGCACCAAAAACATGCACAATATATACAACAATATATACAAAAATATAAACATGTAAACTCACCTACACAACCACCCCTAAACACAGAGGGGAAGGAGGGAGGTAGAATTGGACTGCAGCAATGGAATCCTCGAACATCTACATTTATGGTAGGTACAAAACTGTACTATGTTCTTCCTTCCATTGCTGCAGTCCTGACTATTGGGTAGAATCCCAAAGCAGAGGAAAGGGAGGCTGGCAAATTATAAGGAAGTAGGAGCTGATAACATGCCTTGCAAAACAGCAGTGGCAAAACCAGCCCTAGACTTAGAGTAGATAGGAAGATGATAATGCTTAGAGAAAGTATGCACTGAACTCCAAGTAGCTGCTTCCAAAATATCATAGTTGCCACCCCTTAGAAATGCTGTTGAAGTGGCAGTAGCCCTAGTGGAATGAGGCCTAATCCCAGCTGGAATCTCCTTGCCATGATGGGAATAACAAAATGCAAAAAGCCAATCCACCGGAAATAGTTTGTTTTGACACAGGCTTGCCTGAACTCAAAACAAAGAAACAAACAACTGCTGAGACTGCCTAAAATCCTTAGTCCTGCTTAAATAATATCTCAAGTGCCTGTGTACATCTAAAGTGTGCAAAATCTTTTCCCCTTTATTTTGGGGATCTGCATAAAAAGTAGGCAAATGAATAGTTTGGTTTAAAGCCACACTAGAAACCACCTTAGGCATAAAGGAAGGATTAGTAAATGATACCTATCCTTATGGAAAATCAAAAGGGCTCTACTGCCATAAGGGCCTGCAACTCAGACACCCTTCTTGCAGAAGTAATGGCTAACAGAAAAGCAGTCTTCCATGACAAGTATTTCAACTCAGCAGTAGCTGCAGGCTCAAAAGGTTGTAGAGAAAGTTTTTCCAACACAAAATTGAGATCCCAAGCAGGAGTAGGAGCTCTACGGGGGTCTTATATTCTTTGCCCTCTAAGAAACTGCTTGAACAAAGGATCACGAAAACAAAGGTGGGTCACAATCATAATGAGCTGAAATTGCTGCAGCATGAATCTTAATGGAAGAGAAGGACAAACCTTTGTCCAATAACTCAGTAAGATATTGAAGAGCCACACTCAAATTAGGCTCAGAAATCTCCAAATTCTTTGCTGTACTCCAAAATAAAAATCTCTTCCATTTGTCTGCGTACACCTTCCTTGTACTAGGTCTTCTAGCTTCCATAATCACATTTAAAACTTGTTGAGGAAGTTGAGACCTGCTGTGCTTCAAGAGAGAATATGCCAGGCTGTTAGATGAAGAGAGTGAAGCTTGACATTGAGCAGATGACCATCCTTCTGAGATAACAGATGAGGAATCAGAGGTAAAGGCCATGGAGGCTTCCTTACCAGACTCCGTAGTAGTGGATACCAGTGTTGCGGAGGCCAATCTGGAGCTATCAAAATCATCCTTGGCCTGTCTTGTCTGACCTTTAATAATACCTTTGGAAGAAGAGGCAGAGGTGGAAAGGCATAGACATGAAGGTTTTACCAACTGAAAGACAGAGCATCCACTTTCCAAGCTGTGTGATGAAACCCCTTTGTGCAATACTTTGGCAGCTGGTCGTTTAGTGGAGAAGCGAACAGATCTATGACTGGAGTTCCCCATGACACTGTCAATTTCTGAAATACATGAAGATGCAGTTTCCACTCGTGGGGATCCATGATTTGTCTGCTTAACACATCTGCTAGGGAGTTCTGTGCTCGGCAGAAATACCTGAAGAGTTAGTTGCAGGCTTAACGCAGTGTCCCATAAAATCATTGCTTGCCTGCATAGAGGATAAGAATGTGTTCACACTTGCTTGTTGATGTACCACATGACAGTTGTGTTGTCTGTTAGAATCAACACCTGCCCTGGAAGTAACTCCTTGAAAGCCATCAATGCAAACTGGACTGCTAACATCTCCTTCATGTTGATATGTAGATGCTGTAGTCTGGCAGGCCACTTGTCTTGTATCCACTTTCCATTTAGATGAGCTCCCCAAGCAGTGTCCGAGGCATCTGTCGTTAAAATCTGACTCGCCTCTGGCGGGTCACAGAGAGTCCCTTGTTTAGGTGACATTCCTGTGCCCACCACAAGAATTCCTTTGAAGGCAAGGTATTATTTGAATGACAGTGTCCAAATCCTGGCAGTGCTGTGTCCATACATTTTTGAGATACCATTGCAGCTTCCTCATATGCAGTTTGGCATTGGGAAGCACCAGAATACAAGATGCCATGAACCCTAATGCTTGAAGGACTGTCCTTGCAGTCAGCACGGACTGATGAGATAGTTGATGGAAGTAAAGCGACAGACTCTTTTGTTTGTCCGGGGTTAAAAAAGGCCATCTGGGCTGCTGTATTCAGTCTCACACCCAGAAAGCACATGTCTTGAGAGGGTACTAGACTGGACTTTATTTCGTTCACAGAATACCCCAGGCATCTTAGCACTGCTATGACATATTCCTGTAGAAGGTCTTCCTTGTCTTGAGCCAGAATCAGGCAGTCGTCCAAGTAAGGATAGATTTGAATGCCTTGAAGCCTGAAGTAAGCTATCACTGGAGCCAGAACCTTTGTGAATACTCTGGGCGCAGTAGATAAGCCAAAGGGCAATGCAGAGAACTGATAATGAAAATCTCAGTTCGAAAAACCGCAGATACTTTCTGCAACCTAGCCTTATAGGCACATGAAGGTAAGCTTCCTTGAGATCTAAAGTTACCATCCAGTGATCTTTGCCCAGCAGAGGTAACAGTTGTTGTAACGTCAACATCTTGAACTTGGGAATGTCCAGATAAGTGTTGAGGATAGATAAATCCAAAATTGGTCTCCACGTGTTCCCCTTCTTTGGTACTAGGAACAGGCGAGAATAAAATCGAAGCCCCTTTCTGATACAGGGACTGGCTGAATGGCCCTATCTGGAGTAACTGAGAAACTTGCTTGTGAGCCTCTTTTCTTTGTGGAGGAGGAACATCTGGCATGCCCTTGAAAGGGGCATTGTGTGGAAATAAAATCTGTAACCGTGATGAATGATATCCAGCACCCATCTGTCTTGAGTGATTAAATCCCAATTTTCTTTGAAAAGAGACAGTCTTCCTCCCAAAGGAGCTGCCAGGCGAGAATCCACTGGCAGCTGAAAAGGCAGGTCATTGGGTCTGAAGGACTGACCCCTGCCCTCACCAGAAGTCTGAGCAGGTGAACTCTCTGATCTAGGCCTAAGCAGAACCGTGAGCCCTGCCCTACTGCGTCTAGACCTACCCCTAGACTGGGAACCATAAGCAGGATATGTCCACCCCTTAGCAGGCCAATTTCTACTAAACTTGGAGGCTGCACCTGCAAAAATCTTTAACAGTCTGCATAGACTTAGCTTTGTCCTCCATTTTCTTTAAAACTGCTTCCACAGGCGGTCCAAACAACACATCAGACTGTAAAGGAGCATCCAAAATCCTGGTCTTAACATGCTCAGCTAAATTCTGATCCTTCAACCAGGCATGTCTGCGAAGAACAGAACTAGTAGCAGCCACCCTCGAGGAGGCCTGAACAGCATCAAAACCACACTGCAAGAATGCTTACCCACTTGTTCAGACACATGAACCAAATCCAGCAATTCTTTACACTCAATACCTTCCGCCAAAGCATCCACCTTAGATTTCAATTGTGAAAGGAGATAATTCTGATATTTTAGCATGTGAAACTGACAATTCAACCCTCATGGCTAGAGTGGAAGAAGTATATACTTTCTTACCCCACCGATCAGCCCTTGCCTCTTTATCAGAGGTACAGGATTTTTAACCACAGAAGCTTTAACACCTTTAGGCCCCTGAGAAACAGTTTCTGGGTCCGCCCTAGGACTCTTAAACAAATACTTATGAGCTTGGGCACCCTATAATACCTATCAGGCTTAACAGGAGCAGGAGGCAAGGAGTCAGGGTTCAGGGAAGCCTCTGCAAAACATCCTCCACCACATTCAACACAGGAGGAATAGCTAAGGGCCTATGCTGGGGTAAAAACAAGAATTCCCTAAGCCTTTTCCTGGAATCAGAGTAATCCTGGCCTTCCCATTTAAAGTGCTCCCTCATGGGTGAAGAGTCTCTGAAAATGAAAATCCTCAGGAGGAGAAGCTGTAGGAGTGGAATCATCCACATCAGAATCAGAATAAGTAGGAAACTCTTGTAAGTCTTCCACAGAAGACTCTGAAGCCTGTGAACACTGTTCAAAACTATCAAACTCCTGTTCCACCCTAGGCCTCTTATCAGGCGGGGCATAGAACCTCTAATCAGAGTAATCAAATCTTCTGCCATTTTAAGCATATGTTTCTTAGGCACAGAGCCGAAATGCTAGGAGAAGCCCCCAGAAGCTGAACTTGGCCTACCTCTAAAAAGCTTTGGCAACAGAAGGAGAGGCCCTAACTACCTTGGGAAGAGAGGGAAGAACAGTTACCTGAGAAGCCCCTCAGCCTGGCCTACCTCCTGAGAGGGCACATCCTGTAACAGTAAAGTATCTGCCTGAGACTCCATAGAGACTCCTGGCAAAACCTCTGGCTCCCTGAGCCTTCCAAAGAACCGGCGTCCGGGACTGCGGTTCCTCACCCCTAGGCTTCACTGTTTTGTCCTTGCGCTTCTTGGATGGGCGGGCGCCGGAGCATCCGGCGGCATATTATAATTACAGCGCTTCCCAAACACTAACCTAGCACAATCTAGCCTCCTCTTAATAGTGCGCTTGTTAAATCTAGCACAAGGCGGCAACCAACAACGTCGTGCTCAGGCCATAAACAAGGTATACACAATGTATGATAATCCCTATGCGGTATCTGCTTCCCACAAAAAATACAGTTATTCACTTTTTCTGACATTAGGTTAAATACTGAGGCAAGAAAAAACCAAAATGTTCCCCAACTCTGTTTGGTCTGAAACTCCGGTTTGAAAATCTCAGAACGCCAACCTGCACTCGCAAAATTGCTTCTGCATCGGACCATGCGGCAAAAAAGACAGAGGAAATGACGTCGGTCATGCGCATTAGTACCCTGACGTACTGGCGTCAGTCTAAGGCGCCATGACCGGCCTCTGGTATTCGGGCCGACTGGGACGCGGACTATACCCAATAGTCAGGACTGCAGCAATGGAAGACGAAGAACATCTTTTGATAAGATTATACTTTCTATTCTATAGTGAGGACATCTATTTGTAACACAATGAACTTAATCACTCCTCAGTGCTTTAAACTGAACTACGTAAAACTAGTTTTGTATTTCAAAACTGTTATTCTTTTCATATCTCTATACCAAAGCCACACCTAGATCTAACAGTTTTCTCAGAAGTAGTTAGTAAAATACATGACATAAAACTTTGAGAAGACATTGCATCATTCCTAGAAATATCTAATACCTTATATGCTGTTAACATTTTACTAATGTTCTTGCAGTCCTACATATCAGATTTGTCATTCTCATTTTGCATTTATTTAAGTTAGAATTATGCTGACTTAATCTACTCAGCAGCTGATCAGTCAAACACTTTTTTCTGATCCCACACTAGCAGAGCATAAACTGTTTTAATCACTCTTCAAGCCTTCAGTTATTCAACATCTCTTTAGAATATCTCTGGTGCTGATAAAATAAAATACCAAATGGAAGTTTAAATCTGTATGTTCAAGGAATTTCTATGTTCATGATGGTGCACTATATGTGCACAATTTGGCATTTGCTGCATCTAGATTTAATTGCTAGAAACTTGGTCTACATAGAGTACTAACAATAATACCATTTAGCATACTTGGAAGCACTCCCTCAACTATGACCATGAGCAATGTTCTTGTGTAATATTTAGATTTTGTGAACTGATATAAATGCAAATCTTGTCTTTCTTTACTACAGTAACCTTACTACTTAACCATTCTTTTTGTCTGCTATTTTTTCTTCATAATGACACCTAGGCTTCAATTTGCTTAATTTCCTGTTCCAGTTTAGTTCTCATAGCTACTGGTGTGTATTTAACAGTGAATAAAAGGTTGAAAGTAATTATGTTACAAATATGCAAAATAAGGTATAAAATAAACCTTTGCTTAAATGTAGAAATAGCAATATGTGATGAGCATCCATACTAAAATGAATGTGACCTGGAAAATAAGGAATTTGCTTAATGGACATGTTTTCCTACAGAATCAGTATGCATTTCACACTGTCACCAAGAAAGCTGACCTCTTACAAACTTAGCAAAAATGTAAAAAACAGGGTGTATGCATTTCACATGGTCAGTAAGAGCAAAAATATAAAAACAGGATGTATGCAGCTCTGTAAAGAATGGATAACAGGAAAACAGTCTGTACATGTTTCCATCATATGACACTATTAAGCAAGAAAGTTTGAATGGATAAAGATATCAGCATTATTTCTCTACAGGATGAAAACATATTTTCTGCAAACACCAGCAAATAGATGTTTTCATACAAACTCCAAAATAAAAACCATGGAGAAAAACAGGATGTAAAACTACTATAAAAAGAATATAGCAAATGAAATTGTTGGGAGAAGTATTTTTTACAAGAGTGATAATTTATGCTGAACGAAAAGTAAAAAGTAGTAGTGTAACTAAAGCTGCAACAGTAGTACACATGGTTTGTTTATAAAAAGTTATTTATTGGTTACTGCTCAGAGTTTAGTGCTGCATCAGTGTACACTCTGCAAGTTTCTGTAGGCAACAGACTGTAAATGCAGTTATAACTAGATTTCAGCAAAATCCAGCCAGCAAGGCCTTCGTGTATTAAGACTACTTCGGATCTATCACAGTAATAGCACATTAAGCAGCACCATGATAATTTGAGAAGTAAAGTAGTACAGTGTAACTAAAGCTGCAACAGCAGTACTTGTGGTTTGTTATAAAAAGCTATTTATTACTGCATCAATGTAATACTGCATCAGTATATATATTCTGCAAGTTTCTGTGAACAACAGACTATGATAACTAGACTCTGATTTCAGCAGAATCCAGCCAGCATGACCTTAGTGTCTTAAGAAGACTTCCGATCCATCAACATAAGCAGCACCTTGTAATTAAGTTTTCAACTGGTACTTTTCTTTGAGGCTCCATTGGCAGAATATCAGGTTTTATATACAGGTAATCTTCTGACAAACTACCTAAGCTTTACAGCAAAACTGCATGACAGGGATTCATTGATATGAATCTACACAGTCGCTGAGACATCTCTGTGACTGATTTGGTATGCATGTTGTCTGTGGTTTCAAATTGTGAATTTGTTTTACCATTCCTAGTTTCTCACAAACCAAAGAAATCACAATAACAGGTGAATTTACTTCTTTAAATGATATGATTTTTAAGTATTGCATATCTTATTTTTAAGTTCACTTGCCAGCAGTTTTGATGCAGTGGAACTGACAAGTAGGAGAGAATGTAAGCAATGCACACTGAGGTATTTTTGGTATTCTCTAATCCAGACTGTTAAAAGGTTTTCATGGAATACATTACTCAGTGCACCTGTGTCTAGTTTACCATGCTGGACATTAAATAACACAGAAGTGCTGGATATGTGGTCTGTGTTCATTGAGGTGCATATTTAAACTGATAGTTTTCTAGAATAACTCTTAATCACATGTGTGCAAATTACTGTAGCTAGCTCATTAGTATTAATGTTGTACTTTAAATATAGCAATTACTATACATATGATGACCCCACTTAATTATCACACCTCCATCAGTTCATTCATTCAGCCATTTGTTTATTCATTCTCCAGTAAACACATTACCCTAGTCAGAGTTATGGAGAATTATCTTTGTACTAAATTGGCATACACTATTAAAATTCGGGATGAAATGCTAGTACACACACACTCACACACACACCCTGACATACACAAACAGGCAATTTACAGGAGTACCTATAGTGTATATTTAGGATGTGTGAGAAAACTTGAGCACCCAACAAAAATTCACATGGAGACAGGGAGGACATGCAAACTCCATGCAGAAGGAAGCCCAGCCAGGAAATGAACAGGAAAATAAAGTACTGCATGGCAGCAGTGCTAAATACTGTACCACTGTGCCCAATACAAATAGTATCCCTATATTATGTTTGTAAATGATTTTGCAGGCCTGTGCAATGACCTCAAGCTTCTTTTACCAATTTTGAAGCTCTCTTCCTTTCACCTGGATGCAGACTGCTGTGTTTTCATAAAGCAACCCCTCACACTGTGCACCTGACCCATACCTGATAAACTGCATCTATGGATTCTTGGTCAGCATTCATAGAGATGCACTTTATTGTGGAAATGGCTTGTGCCACATATAGACAATAAAATGATGTCCAAAACGAGCATGAATATGTAAGCTGGGACATTTTGCAAGAGTAGGTATATAGTAGTTATTTAGCAAGTTATACACAGCAGGAGAGAAGCATCAAAAGTGAAGCACAATTATGTAACCAAAATATATATAGTTGAGCAGAGTAGAAAACTCACACTCTTTCCTGAAAGGCTTGTGGGGATGTATAGCAGGTACCATGGGTAGGTGCAAGCAGTAGCAAATAGCTGCTAGTGCTACCCAGTAGAAAAACATAATAGATGGCAAAAGTCTGTTGCTGCTCAGCTAGTAAGCCAGCTTACTGTTTCCAAGATAAGCTTGGAAAGGGGATCAGTGGAAAGTAGGAAAAGGGGGGTAGCAAGCAGAGGAATACACTGTAAAAACACACAAGGAGAAAAGAGGATTGGTGAGGTAGGGCACAAGTGAAAGTCTCATGTTGTATATACATATGTTTTATAAATATAGAGGATCGCCTTAAAACCTTATCTCTATACTCAGTCTCCTACAGGTTACTGAGAGGCAGTCTAAGCCTGACATACAAGACATCCTCGGATCTAGCTGTAATAGACCTTTTGTGCATCCACAAAAAATGAAAAGCATCAATCACTAGATACAAGGATTTAAATTTTGCTTATGACATAAATAAGATGTTGACGAGACAGATATGTCTCTCATAGAATCCCCATGCTCTGGAACAGACTCCCATCCATGTGAAACAGTCCACCCCAACCCTATTTCAGTGTAACCTTGACCAATGGATGGGAAATCGGAAATTCACATGGCTCTGGCCCCCTTTTCACTCTGACAAGGCAGACAGTAATTCCCATAGTAATATACCCCCCACTTCACCTCTAGAAACTTCTTTACCATATCCCCTCCAAATAAGCACTCATGATACATGGAGATGCAACTGGGTTGGGTTGCATGGCTAGGCTTAAAGGTCCCGGTGGTTGTTAGCCTAGTATATAACAACTATGAACCTATGAGTGAATACATAGAGAAGAGAAAGCAAAAAGCATGTTTGTCTTGTATATGTGTGCGTATATATGTATGTATACATATATATATATATATATATATATATATATATATATATATATATATATATAGATATAGATATAGATATAGATATATGGGTCTACCTGACAACGCCGACGATGAGAACACCGACACCAGAAGATCGAAAACTGAGATGACCGATGGATGAAAACCCAGACGCTGAGAACACAGACATGTGAAAAGGCTGTGTAAGTATGCGGTAGTGACGGACGTTAGGGTTAGGGTGCGAGTAAGGTAAGTGTGCGATATTGACTGACTCTAGGGATAGGGGTGAGTTAAGTGAGTTAGGGTTAGGGCGCGGGTTAGGTGAGTGCGATAGTGACGGACCTTAGGGTTAGGGTTTGGGTTAAGGTTATAGATAGTTATGTATGTAAGGTTTAGTGTGGGTTTGTAAGGATTTTGGTGTGCTTGTGTTGTGTGTGTGCTTTTTGGACAGGGGATTTGTTTTGTTTGTTGATTGTCGGGATTGTGGTGTGTCAGGCATATGAGGTTTCGTGTTTGTGAACTTTCGGTTATGTGGTGTCGGTGATTTCGTTGTCGGTGTTGTAGTGCGTCTGTGTTGTCATGTAGATCCAGATAGATGGGACATTCATGCCATCAGGTATAGTTATGAGGAAGAGAAAGGCAACAGAACAAAACTGCAGCTACATGTGTATGTGCAATTCAAGCATAAGCCCGAGATAATACCCATAGGTTGACAGCTGTTACACTATTTTATTTATATATATATATATATATATATATATATATATATATATATATATATATATAGTGTGTATATATGTGTATATATATGTGTGTGTGTGTGTGTGTGTGTGTGTGTGTGTGTGTGTGTGTGTGTGTGTGTGTGTGTGTGTGTGTGTGTGTGTGTGTGTGTGTGTGTGTGTGTGTGTGTGTGTGTGTGTGTGTGTGTGTGTATATATATATATATATATATATATATATATTAGTGTGTGTATATGTGTGTGTGTGTGTGTGTGTGTGTGTGTGTGTGTGTGTGTGTGTATCCACACAAGGAAGCAGAATCGGAAGATGATGCCCATAGCTTAAGAAAACACTACCATATAAATGTGCAAAGATCCATCTGCCCTAACAAATGTGCAGTGCAGCAGAAGTAAGAAATGATGCTCACAACTCATGCAGGAGGAGCCATGTGCTCTGCCCAACAAAACAGTGCCACAACAATGCCAACACACAACAATGCCAACACAGCACACGCAACAAAAACAGTTACCTACAGCAGTTAAACAGGCACACCCAGACATCTGTCGGGAGAAACAAAGTGTATTAAAGGCAGTAATCTGAGAAACAGAAAAAGAGCTGGAAACTACAGTATGTAACACAGTAGAAATGGTAGACCCTTATAAAACTATTTGGGATATTCCTTCTTCACCTTTACTTACTATGCCCAGAGATCATGATGGAGTTAGTGGTACAGGTCTTTGCATCACTGCTTTCACTGCTGATCAGTATGGGGTATGCTGGACATCTTCAAACTGCTTTGTCAGGATATTCCAGGAATTCTCCTTATGGAACAGACCTGCATAAAGTCACAGCAGTCATTCCCTGAACGGGTGCAGGAGATACAGCATTATTTTACTGTCTTTTATGCAGCAGGCAAGCTGTCTCCATGGGGCAATACCATGGGCAGCCATAACCATAAATATGTAGCACAACAAAATAGCTTATGACTCGCACTTTAATCCTCCAGTCTAGTACACCTTTGCACCACAGTGTAACATGATCCATGTACAAGCACAGCCTGCCTACATGAGCAAATCTGCACAGCAAGCCCAAGGTATGTAGCAGAATACATGTATGCCTTACATTGGCAGAATTCATATTCTTTAGCTTACATGTGGCACAAACTAATACTTACCTGTGCCTTTTATGGTTGAGCTGCCATGTTAGCTGTCAACACAGTAAATAAGAGCAACAGTAGTGGTATCTAAGCAGCCAAAGTACAGTTTGGAAGTGCAGAAGCAGCAATTCTGCAGAGCCCAGAATAGGTTCTTAGTGTCTTGCAGTATTGTGGAAAGGTGCAATTCACCAGTGTCATACTGAAAATAGTCTATGGTAACATTACAGTAATTGTGGCACCACTACTTCTACTCTGCTTATCTGCAATCTTTGCTCACAGTTAGTGCACAACTTATTTACCTGTATGCATGTACATAAAGTAATCTCTAAGGGCTTATATATATAAAATCATCTCTATCTGGTATCGGGCTATGCCACTGCCTCCCTGTTGTAGGTCCTACCATGTTATGTTACCAGTGCCTCATACATGTAGGTATTTTCCTAGGCATAACCGATAACACTACTGTAACCATGATACCATTACCGATATGTAGTATGATCGACTGCAACCCAAACCAGCAGGTATAGATTCTGTAATGTATGTACCTTTCTGTATATATGTATCTGTGGGATGTCAGCCCACAGCACCAGGACTGCCCGTTTGTGCTCAAGTATGCCCTACACACACATGGTGTAAATATGTACAACCAGGACACCTGTTGTAGGTGTCCACACACAAGTTCACTTTACCACTGTCTTACTGTAAAATACTATGGGTCTAAACTTAAGCTAAACACATTCTGCACTACCTTTGAATGATTTTTCATATCACTGAATTGCCTGTATCATGATTATTATGACTGTATGCTGAATATTCATATGCATCTTGTCAGTGTTATTTTCACTATTGTAGGCTGAGTCTTTGTTTTTTTTTTTTTTTTCACATTGTGTACTCAAGATTCATCACACTATGTATGTATGTTACTTTCTGTCTGTACCTGGTTGAGCTTTTTTCCCCTTACTCCCATTGAAATAGGGTTTCCATGGGAGTTATTAGAGAAGATAGAATTTTCTTCTGAAAATATAACTAGGGAGTGGGATAAAATTAAGTGGAGTTTAAAATTGGGTGGAAGTAAAAGAGAAGTAGTTAAGTAATAATTTTAATGGGACTGACAAAGGTTCAAGTATTACAGAATATGGAGGAATCTCACATAACATGAACAGAGTGCTAAAGAGAAAATAAGGGGTTCCCTCGATAATATGCATGAGTTTAGATTGTTGGGCAACTGTGTTTTGATAACCAGAGCACAAAAACGTTTAGTACAAAGACTCTGTCAACAGAAAGCAGAAAGGGTCTTTGACAAGCTTAAAGAGTAAAAACAAGAACACAGTCATCCAGCAAAAAAAAAAATCAAAAAGCATCCAAGACGAAAGCAGGAACTGCCAACAGCACAACAGTTTTTGGAGATTTTTTACAAGCTTAAAGAGCCTATAACAAAGAAAATAAGATCCTGTACAGGTACTAGAAATATTTCAGAAATTTTATGAAAATCTGTACAAAGCAGAGAAATATGGAAATCAAGAAACTATACAAATGGAGATGTTTATGGAGAAATTAAATCCAAGGTTAGAGGTAGAGGAGGCTCAATTACTAACAGATAAGATAGGATGAGATGGGATAAAAATAATGATATATAACCAATCTACAGGAAAGTCCCCAGGAATAGATGGTATTCCTGTGGAAGTTTGGAAGCTAGGAGGGGAAAAAGCTGATAAAGATTTGGGAGGTTTTGTTTAACAATATTTTAAGAGGAAGAGAAACACCAACATCTTGGAAGAAAGTGATGGTGACTGTAATACCTTAAGATGGTAAAGAACCATCAGATCTAGTTTCATATAGACCCATTTCAATTCTAAACCATGATTAAAAAGTATATGTGTATGTCTAAAAGAAAGGCAAAGATGATACAAAAATTAATAAGATATGGATCAATGTGGTTTTGCAAAGGGGAGGCAAACATTTAACAACAATGATCTAGAGGGAAGCAGAATGTAAGAAAATAGCATTGTTGTTGGTGGGTTTTAATGCAGAGAAAGTATTTGACAGAGTAAGCTGGGATTTTAGGAGCAGGGCAATGGAAGCATTTGCATTCTCTGATAAAAATATAAGGTTGGTTGGGGGATATATGAGGGATTGGAGGCAAAAATTAAAGTAGGCGAGTTCCTCTCTGGTAATTTGAACAGAGGAGCCAAGCAGGGCTGTCCTCTTTCTCCTTGGTTATTTGCCTTGTATTTAGAACCACTGGCAAAGAAAATAAGGGACTCTGAAATTCAAGGATATAATTAGTATGATAGTCAGGAAAAGCTGGCTTTATTTGCAAATATTATTTTATACCTGATAAAACCAGAAAAGGACAGTGCAGTGTTGTGGAACATTTTGAGACACGAGCCTTTTCAGGGTACAAAATTAATGAAGCTAAAACAAATGGAATAGCTGTAAACTATGTACCCACACAAATTGGTTCAGCAATATCCATATTTGTGAATACATGATGAAATGAAGTACTTAGGGGTATGGATTAAACAGGATTCTGTTGTAGCAGCTAAGAATATGTTGGAAAGAGACTAAAATGATACAAAAATTGAGAAATTGGAACCTATGTTTTATGGATAAATGTTTTTAGTCCCTTTAGTTTTATACACAGGTCAGACATATTTTTATCAACCAGAGGAGAAGTTGTGGATAGCAGTAAAGAACTGAAAGATTTTATCTGGGAAGGAAAGATGTCGATTCAAGTGGGAAAAGCAGATTCTTCCAATAGAATAAGCTAGCTTGGGATTTCCTGATTTGGCGGGGCATTTAAGAGCTGCACAGTTAGGGCTCCTATACACAGCACAAGCAGAAAGTTACAATTCAAAGAGAAATTGGATGATAAAACAGGAGGGAAGGTCAAGAAACAAGAGACTGGGATATTGCATGCCGATCCTTAAGGAGAATAACAATAACCATACAAAATATGCTATTCATAAAGTAGCAGAAAGTATTCTAAGAACTAAGCCATCACAGTAATAGAGTAAGGAGATTCTGCTGATGGATGACTGCAATTAGGGACACAGAGAATAGGTTAGTAAGGACATACTCCATTTACATTCTTTATATCAAAGGCTGTAAGTACATGCAGTAGTAACCAGTCAACCCCAAAAGAAGGGGCTGTCATATTTATTTATTTGTTTTCTCTGTTAATAGTCTATGTGAGCTGATTCAGAAATGGTCTTTTTCAGGTACTGCCACACTTAGGAGCACAACGGGTTATTAGTATTCCTATTCAGAGCCAAAAATACATACAGGTTATAAATTAGCTCATAATACATATTTTAATTCTCTCAAAACACTTGGTTCTCTAGAGTGCCTTCTGTGTGTGAATATCCTCACTGTGTCCATGTGAGTTTTGTGTGATGCACCATTTTCCTCCAAAACATGAGACGTGTTGTAAATAAATTTCCTGTTGGTGTGACTGAGTGTGTCCATCCACTGATTGTAAGAATAGGCTTTGTCTCCTCCATGACCCTGAACTGTATTTAAGTTTATAGTTGATATGCAGAGACTATGCTACAGAGTTGTTGAGGAATATGCTGATAGTATGTATGGTTAGTATGCATGGTCATGCAAGTTAGTACCTGTATGAAAAGCAAGGATGAATGCAGAGCTGTGAAATAATTAGGAGTGAAGTAGATCACTGTGTTCCTGATAAAAAAAAGCAGTTGCAAACAGGCAGACAGTGAACACAAGCAAGGAGCTTCTGTATGAAAGTCAACAGATGCTAAGTCAGCATGTTTTGCAATAGTGAGCCAGCCTAATTATTTGGCTCCTCATTGAAATGTCAGCAATCAAAATGCTGAGTGCTGAAACTTGGAAAAAAAACTGAAAATGCATAAGACTGAATATTTAACATTGCTCTTTGCCTTTAAAGTTCTGTTTTGCAGGGATGCAAGCCTTTCTGCACTCCCCGGTGTGGGGGGCCAAGCTCCCACCATCCTCCAAATGTGTGTATGTATGGAGAGAGAGGGAGATATATATAGATAGAGAGAGAGAGAGAGAGAGAGAGAGATAAATATATATATATATATATATATATATATATATATATATAGAGAGAGAGAGAGAGAGAGAGAGAGATAGATATACATATATATATATATATATATATATATATATAGAGAGAGAGAGAGAGATGTGTATATATATATATATATATATATATATATATATATATATAGGGAGATATATATATATATATATATATATATATATAGAGAGAGAGAGAGAGAGAGAGAGAGAGATAGAGATATATATATAGAGATAGAGATATAGATATATATATATATATAGAGAGATATAGAGATATATAGAGAGAGAGAGAGAGAGATATATATATATATAGAGAGAGATATAGAGATGTATAGAGAGAGATATAGAGATGTATAGAGAGAGATATAGAGATGTATAGAGAGAGATATAGAGATGTATAGAGAGAGATATAGAGATGTATAGAGAGATATAGAGATGTAGAGTGAGAGAGGTCATACCAGGGAGAAATGAATATTCAGAGAAATGGCCATCTCAGATTTAGTATATGTAAGTCTTTTTTTTTTTTTTTTTTTTTTTGGGCCATTCAATCTGTTTCATAACTTGTTCAGTGGGTCCAACACTAAAGGGTTACCAATTTTTTTAGTAGTTTACAGTTATTTTAGCTGAAGTGTAAATAGCATCACAATGAGGGAAGCATCACAATGGGGGAAGACAATCAGTGGTAGTCCTATATTAAGGATGAGCACTACAGAGTCCCCTTCCAATGATCTTATCTTGGAGGCTGAGGAAATGTCTTCAGGGCTGGCATGCACCTAAATGACTGTTTAGTGTGAATAAATAAATAGCATGATCCTTAAGGTTTGTTAGGGTCTGTGGTCATGCCAAGATATTTATACAACATTGCAATGTCAAGATGAGAATGAGAAAGAAAGACCCAGCTGAGTATGTCAGAATCTAGACAGCTGCATGAATCTTTAGTCTTGCGGTTGTCCAAATAATACTGCATTGGTATTTTCCAGGATTCAGCAAAAGCAAATGGTCTCTGAACCCACTGTCAGTGAACAAGAAATATTGTGACTATTTACTAAAGCTCGCAGATCTAGTGCTTATATGCAGGATCATAACATCAGCTCTGAGAATAGAGTGAAGTCACACATCTTCTCTAAGAAGATGCTGTTCTGGAAAATAACCTCAAACTCCTGTTATTGATACCAGAGGGAGAAGGATCGGATATCTTTACTAACACTGACAGAACAGCCCTTGTAGTGGCCATGGAACCACTGTCTGTCTGGATCTACCAGTTAGGCCAAGCGCAATGCATTTAGACAGCAGCAAGTGTAGTTAATTGTATCAAAAGCTTTGCAAAGATTATATTACATTGATAAAAGAAATCAATATGCTTGTCTAGTACATGGGATGAGTCTAGTTACCTGATAGAGATAATAAATTTAAGGGTAGAATATGTATATAAGCCAATGGTTCTAAAGCATTCAAGTTGAATCAACTAGCACAAGGAAAAATAATTCCTTCTCTTCTGACCAGGGCTAGAGAAAGGTCAAACAGTTAAAAAAAAAATTCTGGCCTTAGTATAAAACCAAATACCTAACTTCAGTACAGCAGTAAAAACTTCAGTGCAGTCTTTAATCTTTTATTTTTAAATAACTTTTCAAAGGTCACTGACAGTCTCGTCTTATCTTACTGAAGCTGCCGATTACAGCTTTGTGTTAGTGCCTAATTAAATGCAGATGTTTGTCAGATGTGCAACTGTTAGTGCCATGTTGAAAACAAATACAAAGCAGGTTTTGCATACTGGAACCAAAGTCTGATTACTGCTGATTTAGTACCTTGTAAAAATACAAAGTCTGGTTAGTGCACATAAACTTTGCAGACTATTAACCTTTTAAACTTTTATGCAGTACTACTGAAGTAACTGTCTGTATAACAGACAAGACGTACATCAATACTGTACAGTTTGCAGGATTTACTGTCTTCAAGTTGCTTTTAAATACAGCATAAAAGGTCTTCTATTAAACAGCCCTAACAGATTTCCCTAGAAATCAGATCACATCTCACATATATACATTCTTATGAAAACAGTCTTTTGAGAGCTCTCAAAGTCATTACTTTGGTATGGTATTTTCTGATGTCATACAGTCTGCTAATTAAACTTTTTAGGGAGTCTTTCCTGTCTGTCATGCATTCTGTTCAACTTGGTTCCTTTTTTTGCACCTGGGTCCTTATATGTAGTCCTTGAAGCTTGTATTAAACACTGAATATTCAGCTAATCCTTAGCATTTTTCTCAAGTTGTACTAGCATGTTGCATAAACATGAATGCCATTTTATTTATTTAATTTTTCCTTTTCAGTTAAGAACAGTTTAGCCCTTGTTTTAGCAAACAGAAATGTATGTATCTAATTGACTATTCCTACACATTATAGCAACAGAAGTGTATATGCATCTAACTAGCAACAGTTGTACATGCATTTATAAATCTCTCTGTCTCTGTCTCTCAAAATACAAAACTGTCTACATCGGTATCTACTCTGGTATTCAAAACCTTTAGTTTTCTTTTGATGCAAGCAAGTTAACATAGTTTTATATTATCAGCACAATGATGACCATTACTATTAGAACTGGATGAACTATTTAATTTAACAAGTTTTTTGAGGACTATTCTGAACTAGTTTTACTAGTCATGAGGTGTATTTTGCAATTGCTGAATGTGACTTTATACAGTGATGATCTATACAGTGATTTTATATTGACAATGTTTGTGGATATTATTGCAAAGGTACTGCTGTCTTGTTTTTGGAAAAAAACAAATACGTCACAAATGTCAAGCTTTGACTTGTTATAATGAACTGAGGAGCAATTTCTGTGAACAGTTTAAAAACTTGAATGCAAATACACTGAAAAATGCTGTTTACATATTAAACCATTTACTGTACAACATACACTTGTTTGTACAGAATGTTTTTGTATTTGTACATACATGGGCTGTAATGTAACATTAAAATGTTTTCCTGGCATTTTTGTCTTACTACTGTACATGTTGATGGTACTCTAGTCACTTAATGACAAAAAAATGGTTGTCTTTTAATTACTGAATCATTAACAGACCAATGTTTTTTCCTTGTACCTTTATTTTTAGTTCCTTCTGCAGTACTGTTTACACAGTCAGTGTACAATTGAAAGCATGCCCTTTCCCCCTGTAGTATACAGCATTTTATTGCAGTATTTATTTTCTTTATGCTGTGAGAATTGAATGTATGCCTGCCCTTTGGCTGTTACCTAGACTTTAGCACTTTAGTCTTACACATTTGCTTTATTAGATTACTAGCAATCTGTGGACCATTGTCTGATTTGTTCATTTTTGGCCATCCCCAATAACAGAAAATTTTGTTTATAAAGCTTCTGCTGTTGCCTATGCTGTCGTAGTTTTAGTAGGAATTGACTTTACCCATTTTGAAAAGACGTTTACTGCTACTTGGCAAGGGTCATGCATAATTTATTTTAACTGCATACCATAGTCCATTTACTTTCTGTACTTGGAGTAACAAGGTGGTTTTTTTTGGTAATTACTTGCAAACAGATCATTAATGACATGTATGCGCAATTGTGACATTTTATTACAATTATCAAATAGGGTTTCTATAGAGTCTTG
>NC_056733.1:1992943451-1992960951 GCF_019279795.1 Protopterus annectens | reverse complement strand
GAACTTCCATAATGTTGAGGTTTAAAAAGGCAAGACCAAAATATCAAAAGTTGAAAACAAACTTCACAAAATCAAAACCAACGAAAACACACACACAAAAAAATCAAAGCATCAAGACCCAAACTATTGAAAATTTAGAACACTCAGTATTCCACCACAAAGAGAAACGCAACAACTCAAAAAAAAACAAACAAAAAAAAAACAGTAATTTAACATTTTTCTGGGGGCAAGCCTCCCTGCACCCCCTCCATACCACCTGCAAATTAAATATACCAACTCTGAGTACAGTGGGGAAAAGGTAAACAGGCAATCGCCAGACAAACTTATTATGTCTGCACCTTTTCAATAGCCAAAACACCTTCTCAAATCTACAATTTTCACTGAAAAAGTCTTTCTCACAAACAAAAACTGAAGATTTCCCTACCTTTTTTCATACAACCCAAAACCACACAGGAAAACTCCTTCACCCCACCAGCATAACCTCTGCCATAACTCCATAACACAATCAACGTATTCTTAAACTGACAAGTACGTAACTAAAATACTTCATCACAAATTAACGCTACCGATAACACAGACCTTATCAACAAAACCCGTAGCATATGTCATAAAAGCTCTTCATACAACAATCAAAATACTAACTTAACAGACTTACAATCGACATTCTGCATCTTGATATTCTAAACTTTCTATCTTTAAAACTTTCAATATTGTGTTGTCGCTTTTTTTAAAGCTCGATGTTATGGAAGTTCAAACTTTCAAAGGGGACATGTATAGCTTACTATCAAA
Organism: Protopterus annectens; assembly: GCF_019279795.1. Taxonomy (NCBI): domain Eukaryota; kingdom Metazoa; phylum Chordata; order Ceratodontiformes; family Protopteridae; genus Protopterus; species Protopterus annectens. The sequence continues at coordinate 1,992,960,162 of NC_056733.1, read as the reverse complement.
ATGTGGAAAATCAAAACAATTTTCCACATTTCCTGATCATCATCTGTTATCCAAATTTTTGTAATACAGATGGATTATCCAAAATATCCAGAAAATGGCAGAATCAACATCCGTATTAATCGGACATGCCATTGTTATTGAAAAGTCTGTGTTTACAACATTCTTGACAGGAAACAGCCCAGCCCCTGCTGCCCATGTGTGGCTCCCCTGCATATTTTATATTCCAACTCCAAGATTGCACTACAGTGAGGGAAAGGGTAAATTTCCGAATCCCCACTGTAGTGAAATCATCTATCCCATATTAGTGAATGCACAGTAACATTTTCTAATGTAGATTCGAACATTTCTGGATCGGCGTTACACAAAATGGAAAACACGCATTTGACCATCCCAGTTTCGCGTACGTGCTGTTCCACATTTTTATAATAACCATATATATATATGTGTGTGTGTGTGTGTGTGTGTGTGTGTGTGTGTGTGTGTGTGTGTGTGTGTGTGTGTGTGTGTGTGTGTGTGTGTATATAGCTATAGATATAGATATAGATATAGATATAGATATAGATATATAGGTAGGTAGAGGTAGATTTAGATGTGATGCCCCTGCACTGGCCCAGTAATCAAGGAGCCTCAATCCTCACCACTGGCAACAGCTAGGGGATGTGTACACTGGGATTACACACACAGTAAAGTGCAATTTCCCTTAAGAGCACACAGATCGCAGTCAGTCTGGGGCTGGTTTCTCCCTCTTTCTCTAGATCCCCAATAAGACTCCGGCACAGCTACAGGGTTGATATCTCAGCCGATTGGCCAAGCTAAGACCTCCAGCACCCTCTGTCCAACCAGTGCTTTATGTCCCCGCCCAAGTTGCTGACACACTTTGAGATTTGATTTATGCACAAACACACACCTGGGGAAGGCTGACATAGGTTTACTAACTATGCCCCCCCTTTCCCCAGACTATAAGGTAGTTCCAGCTGCCACCAGCCAACTCTTTATCAGCTACTTAAGCACCTTAGCAAAGAGTGTCTAATCCTACTGTGTAATGTTGCTAGTAATCCAAATGGTAGTCTGACCAAGCAAGGCTATTGGAGTGGCCTGTATAGTTTCACCAAATAGATATGCAAGTACCCCAAGAGCTTAAATATGTCTCACAAATAGCCAAAAAGGTTTAAATATATTTAATAATAAATAAAAGAACAAGACCATATTCAGTCAATCAGCACAGTAACTTCAGAGTTCAAAATCGCAGGAAATATTTAAAACACTGCAGGACAGTCTCAAATAAGTAAAACATCTAAACTAATCTTTACTATAGTGCTATCTGAGTCTAAAAAGAATTGCTATGCCCTAAGAAACTTACTTACAGAGCAAGGCAAGTGCAGATGTGATGAGTAGATGTTTCCAGGTCAAATACAAAATGCAGTCTGAGTTTTTAAATCAATATCAAATATTACTGCTGAGTTACCTTGGATGACATCACTTTTTGTCACCAGATTCCAGTTCCCAGGCTAAACCCCTTTTGTCAAAACTAACAGAATTTAGCAGCTCTCTGTGAGAATGCATAGCCTTCAGATGTTTGCACCTGCTAGAGGACGTAAAACACTTACAAAAACAATGCAGAAGGCACCCTAGTTCTAGATATTCTGTCTCCTTGCTGCATTGAAACTAACTTTTATAAAACAATTTAATTTCAACTTATTTTCTTGAAGTTTTGCAAGTTAATCTTTTATGTTCCAGCATGGTATGCTGTGGTTACATTCTTGGACCTCAGTACTGTACAAACCCTGTTCAACATATACTTCTGTGTAAATCATATCAATATTCACAAATGACATTTACAAAAATTCCAGATAGCTGGGCTGGCAGTGTCACAATAGATATAAAACTACACACACTAGCTATAAAGGTGCACAAACTTGGATAAAATTATAAAAATGCAGTTCTCTTATTCTTTTTTGAGAGACCTTTCAATAAACATCACATTTCTTCTCTGGGGCTCACTGGTTGAAATTAAAAGTGCTGCCTAACAGTATCATAAAAATAAATACAGCCTCATAATACAGGGGTACCCTACCATTGTGCTTTGTGTTATCATGTGATGCGTTCTATAAGCCATTTTGTTCTTACATCAACTAAACACTTGTTTGTTGGTGTATCTAAGTTTACACTACATAAATCATGGTGCACATTATTGTTATGGACCAGATCTAGGACAATAAGCCTCAACTTTAAGCTTGTAAATAAAATAAAATAAAAAAATGACCCACCAAAGTTGGTAACCACAGTCAAAGTGATAGCTGCTGCATGCTTACTGTGCTACGGTTTATTTAGTACTTTTCATTTTTAAACACCTGAATGAACTACAACGGACACAAGTAAACTAGTAAAGACAGTAACTGCACCCAAAGTGATAGATGCTTGTCATGTCCCAAGTTATTCAATCAGAGCTGTCTAAATATTAAATGGAGTCACTAAAAGTGCTCATTTTAGTCACCTATTAACAGCATACATGTGTGCATACACACAGCAGAATACTTGCTTGGAACAACTAAGCTTGATTCATAGCTACTCAAGCTACTGTTCCCAAGTTTTTAATGCTCGTTTTTCTTGCTCACTGCTGTCCGTGTACAGTGAGTTTCTATATGCTTGCCTATTAGTGAGTTTTGAATAGTCTGAGGTTAGTGCACTTTAGAAAATTGGAAAAAGATATAGAAACAGAGCCAGTTCTTATATTTTAAGTTAGTGGTCACTCTTTTTCCAAAGAACAATTGTAAAGGGGGATTTTTTTCTTTTGCTGTCAGTTGAGCAGCTCAGGTATACACATTAAGAGAACGCATTCAATAACTTATAACTATTCAATTACACCCAGACTAATTTAGTACAATACAGGAGTATCAACTTTATAGCTGTATCTATACATCTCTCTATGCACATACACACACTTATGTGTGTAGATTAGATATATAAGGACTCCTATGCATATACTCACAAAACCCTGTATTATGCTAACTTGCATTCAACAGCTGTTTTTTCTTTAACATTAGTGACCCAGGTTCTTAACCAGATTCTGGACATCAGAAGACAGCTAGGTTAAAAAGGGAATGAACACCTAACTGTCGTTCTCCTCTCCAAGAAAAGGATTGGGTTCATGATGTACTGTGATGCTTAGTAGTGTCTGGCAGTATCTTCCAACTTCACCTGCATATGTGCTTGTGTGTGTAGGAAGAACTCTGCAGTGACTTGTTTCATGAGGGTGTTGCCCTGCTTGCCCAGTTCTTTTCACACCTCTCCAGTACCTAATGTACATGTCATTTACCTCCTACATACTTAACCTGCGGACATAGGAACAAAGGCCCTTGAAAAGTAAGAATATCCAGCTAAAAGTCTGGATATCTTATTAGCATAAAACTTGAATAGTAAATAGCACATTATTCTTCCTCCTTCCAGTAGAAATGTGGGATTTTATTCAATCCCAATTAAAAATAGAAAGTGCCAAGACCTGCAGAAAAATATAAACACATTATCAGAGACTGTGAAACATTTGTACACTTAAATTATATATCAAACTCTTCCAGCACAAGGTCATTTATTTTTGCTTCTGAAAAGGGTAGATGTAAGATATGTTTGCTCTTTCTTTTAATTATTGCTGCCACTAGTACACTTGTCACATACTGTAGTTTTCTATGTATTACATGGCTTCAAAAATTACTTGTGATGAGTGAGGTTCGGACAATTTTGGTGAAGGGTTAATCAAGCCTAAAAATAGAGACAAACCTCCAAAAATAAGAACACTCTGTGTAGAGGTAAATCAGGCCTGAAAAGAGGGACAAACCTCCAAAAATAGGGTCATTCTGTCCAGAGTTAAATCAGGCTTGAAAACAGAGCCAAACCCCCAAAAATAGGGAAATTCTGGGCAGAGGTAAATCGGTCCTGAAAATAGGAATGTTCTTCCAAAATTGGAACAGTTGAGATGTTTGATCTCCTACTAAGCAATGTATGAAATTTGCGTAGAATCTAAAATATCTCACAAATTAAATACAAGGTGTTGCTAAGGTTAACTCTGTCTCTGTATAGAAACAGAGATATGTCTGAGTAAGTCATTAATAGTTCTGTTACAATTACATCAGTTTCATTGATGCCAGAATGTTCGCAACACACTACATTAAATAAAAGTCACTCAAACTAAAGTGATGGTAAAAGGAAAATAAATTCTTCATGTGGAGGCATAAATAAAGATATGGAATTGCTATTTATTGTACTCTTCAATGGGATGATCTCTTCAATCTCTGAGTTAGTTAAATTCCATAATGGAGGCTTTAACATGGGTCCTGCATGGGGCTAGTTCGTTATGCTATCATTCATTTGCTTTACAGAATCAGGAGTCACTGAGTTTGCCTTGATCATCTATGATCTGTGTCCACAACTTGCAGGGTTCATGTGTGCATGCACACACAGATATATAGGTTTACCTTTGAAAGGTTGAAAACAGTTTTTGTGAACAGCCAGTTGAGTTAACCAAAAAGCAGATTCCTGCATAGCGAACATCACGGAAGTTCGAAACTCACCAAATTGAACAGCAGATTTGCTGAATTTTGAAACTTAGATATTGAAAATACAATGTAATGCAAGGGGCAAGCTCCCCTGCACCCCCCACACCCCCTACTTTAATATTCTAACTCCGAGGTTGCACTACAGTGGGGAAAGGGTTCATTTCCTGATCCCCACTATAGTGCACTCCGCACCAAAAATGCCAAATCTGCAATGTGCGAATGTCAGTGTGCATTTGCTCATTGCACATTTGATGTATTTTTTTTTCGCCTATCCGGAAACTTGAAAACGTATTTTCGCACAACCATGTTAAGATTTGCACTTGGTGTGACAAGGATGGACAGGATTAGGAATTGGTATATTACAGGGTCAGCTCAGATTGGATGGTTTGGAAACAAAGCTAGACAGGTGAGATTGCATTGGTTTGGACATGTGCTAAGGAGGGATGCTGGCTATATTGGGAAAAGGATGCTAAGGATGGAGCTGCCAGATAAGAGGAAAAGAGGAAGGCCTAAGAAGGTTTATGGATGTGGTGAGAGAGGACCTGCAGGTGGTTGGTGTGACAGAGCAAGATGCAGAGGACAGGAAGAAATGGAAACAGATGATCCACTGTGAAGACCCCTAACAGGAACAGATTAAAAAAAAAAGACGCATATATATATATATATATACACATATACACAAATATACTATATATAAACAAATATAAATGTATATAGAACTAGCTGGTTTCCTCAGTAGTAGCACTAAAATCTGAACCGCTGTGACTAGCACTTGCTCTAGAACCTGCTGGAAAGCACTAGGAAGCCTTAAACTGAAACAAACTCTCATCTGTCCTTGTTAATAAGGAGAAATTAATCGTAGGCACTAAACAGCCTATAATTGCAAAGTACCTTGCAAAGGTAAGGGAAAACAGCTCCTGTACTTTACAAAAAATCACCTAAAGAGGTATGTCCAAGGGTCAGCTTCTGGTGATTTCTCCTGTCCACCTGGTGAATCTGGGCATACTGGGGCAATGCAGCAACTGCCTCATGTACACAGACAACCCTCTCCTTCTACCATCCAACACTACAACCTACGAGAGATGCACTTACATAGCCAAACTGGAAGCAAAGCTCTCTCCAGCCAAGATTGTGCTAGACAGTCAAGAGGAGAAAGTTAACACCTGCACTACACCTCAAGCAATACATAGCCCTTCAAAACCTATACAATCACCCACACACAGCAACACTAAACCCACATATGTGGAGGCCCTTAACATTAACCTGCCCAAGCAAGAAGGACCTCCGAAGCTGAAATGCAAACAAACACCAGTCACAACCAAAGTGACACAGCTCACAACACCAGTGTGCCACCCAGCAACCGCCCCTAAGGCAAGACAACGTACCCAACACTTTAGTCATAGGTGACTCTGTAGTCAGGCACACTGATATCCCACTCACCAGGCTGAACAAAGAGAAAATTACAGTCAGCTACCTGTTTGGTGCCAGGATCCACCACATAACACATGCACTCAAGTCACTCCACAACCAGTAAAACTACGACTCTGTCATTGTCCATGTTGGAGTGAATGACTTGATGTACCTCCCTGGACTACATGAAAAGATATGGAAGAGCTCTTGGATCATCTGGCGCAGGCAGGTATGACCCTAGCCCTGAGTAGCATCCTGCCTTTGCCCAGAATGATACCACAGTATAAGGACAAAATGACGTCAACAATTGGCTAAGCTCCTGGTGTCATTCAAAGGGGATCCAGTATCTCTCTGCCTGGGATGACATGATTGTCAAACCATGATCCTTTGCCAGAATGGTCTGCACCTGTCGCCCCTGGGGTTCAGGTTACTGGCTAAAGCTCCTGCCACCCCTATAGTGCCTTTTTTAGGTAAGGTTCAAAGGACAAAACCACCACCGTAGCAGATACAAGCATGCAAAATCTGAAGGTAATGCTACTCAATGCTAGAAGTCTAAACCTCAAAATGTACTCTCTCAAGGCACTCCTAAAAATGGAGAACATAGATATCTGTGCAGTAACTGAGACCTGGTTTAAGGCTCCAGAGACCACCCCTGCAATACCAGGCTACAACTCTTACCACACTTTTTGGCCACCAAACCAAGACCAAAACACTAAAGGTGGAGGAGTGTCCATATTCACACCTCCAGGCTAGTTGCCCAACACAATGCATCTGAAAATTTCCAGGTGCAACTAACACACTAGGTAAGACTGCAATCCAAATTGTAGCTTGCTACAGACCATGCCTCAAGATTCTCACTACACCTTTCTAAACATACTGGAAAATATTAAGATACAACCAAACACCCTAATATTGGGTGATTTCAACTACCCTGCCATTAACTGGGCAAACTAATCGGGTGCCAACACCTTTTCCCAATGGTTCTTGGAATTCATAAATTCCAGTGCCCTGGATCAACTAATCCATTGTCCCACCAGGGGCTCCAGTATCCTAGACCTGGTCATTACCAGCATGGGAGATTGCTCCATACCAGTGGTCACCCCCTCATTGGTCAGGTCTGACCATAAGCTAATCATCCTTGACATCCACATCCCACCCCCAAATAAGGAAACCTCTGTAAAAACCTATCCAAAACCAACTACATGCTACTCAAATCAGAAGTGACAAACTGCACGACACCTATACAGATGAGCACTGAAAGTTCAACTGCTGAATCCTACACTAAGGCACTGTAGGAGCACATCCACTTGTGCATGAATCGTGTTATCCCAAATAGAGCCAAGACACTCTCCAAACCAATCTGGTGGTACCCTGCCATAAACAAACTATAGAAGGAAGAAACTGTTGCAGAAAAGAGGAAAATCCCAGGATGCAAAAAACTCCCTTACCAGCCTCAGTAAGAAGCTGAGATCCCCCATAATATCCTTCAAAGCTAGTTATGAAAATAAAATTGCCAAAGATAACCATAAGGCATTCTATAGTTGTCAAGAATCTAAATGGCAATGCTCAGATCTGCTCTGAGCTACAACAGAGTGGAATTAAATATACTGATCCCAAGGATGTTGCCAATAACCTGGCAGATTGATTTAGTGCCAACTTCATCCCTCTCTCACCCCCCCTAAAGGGCCCATCTCAATACCAAAAGATTGCCAAATTCTGGTAATCACGGCCACAGAGGTAGAAACTGCAGTCTCCAAAGCTAAGATACGGCATCCTTGGGACTAGATGACATTCCGGGCTGTGTACTACAAAATGAACTGGCATCTCACCTAAGTGTCATGTTTAACCATAGCCTCACCTTAGGCTTTGTGCCCACTGAGTGGCACACAGCTACAGTTATCCCACTCCACAAGGGGGGATCCATCTTGGATACTGGGAACTACTGTCCCATTAGTCTGATGAGCCTGATCTGCAAGGGCATGGAATGCATTATCACTGAACTTGTAAACAAAGACATTGGCAGCCTTCAAGCACTGGACCCAACCCAGTTTGGGTTCGTGAAGGGTCGCTCTTGTCTCCTGAACCTGACTGACTTTCTTTGAATCTGTCTAGAGAGCTGTGGACAAGGGTAAGGTGGTCCACACAGCCTATCTGGACCTTGCCAAGGCCTTAGACACCACCCCCCCACTCTGAAATCATAGATAAACAAATTTACCAGCTGGGCATAAATCCCTACATCACTCGATGGGTTGCCAACTGGCTTACTGACAGAACCCAGACTAGAAAAGTAGCAGACTCCAAATCCAGTTCCTGACAAGTGGAATACCTCAGGGTTCAGTTCTGGGACTGTTCTTGTTTGGCATCTACTTCTCTGAAGCACAGGCCAACACTAAGGGACTCTGCTAACAAAGTTTGCAGATGACTGCAAAACTGGGAGCCATATATATATATATATATATATATATATATATATATATATACTGGTATGTTTAGGTGCTGGATTAGGTATGCAGTCTCTTCGATACTTTGTTTGTGGGGTTGTACGTTGCTGTTGTGTCTTTATTACTTTTTGTAAATTCGTTGTTCGAACATACATTGTGCAACTATTTATAGGCAAACCTATATATAGATACATATCTGTGGGTGTGTATATGAAATGGTCTTTCACTGAGTTGATATACACAGACATACAATGAAAGACCATACAATGAAAGACCATTTCACTAAAAAAAAAGTTAGTTACAAAGCCCATTAGACTGAAAGACAATTTAATCAAGTTCATTAATGTGCCTGAGCTCAGGCACTGTGTAAATCCATCAAATAATGAAGAGACAAAATAAGTGTTACAGGGAAACTACTAATGGTAAATGGATTTTAAACATGGCTATAAAAGCTTAGCTAAAAGCAAGATCAAAATGATTGAGTTTTGAAGGGTAGTGGACTTGTAACAACTTGGGAGGAAGGTTCCATAGTAAGGGATTTACTTGATACCTGAAAAAGCAACAGCTAGAGGTGTCAACATGGTAGAAGGGAACAGCAAGCAGTTCCAAGGAAATGGAGCATGATGTCCGACTAGGGTTGTAAAGTTTCAAAAGGTCCTTTAAATAAAAAGGACCCAAGCTTGCCAAGGGAAGGCAGACCTTAACCAAAATTCTAAAAATAATGCAATGTCTGGCTGGGAATCAATGAAGGTCACATAAAATTGTGGTGGTAACATATGGCTCCTAGAAGAATGAGCTGCAGAATTTAGTTGAAGGTGTGTTTTATGTCTGTGTTGGGCAAACAAGATACAGAGCACTGGTGCTACATTTGTATCAGGCAAACTGACATGAAAAGCATTTGTTAATGTCTGTGTTGAGCAAATTGACATACAGAGCATTGGTGTTAGGTCTGCGTCAGGCAAGTTGACACACAGAGCATTGGTGCTAGGTCTGTATTGGGCAAGCCAACATACAGAGAACTAGTGCTAGGTCTGCATTGGGTAAGCTGACATACAGAGTGTTGGTGCTAGGTCTGCATCAGTCAAGCCAAACTACAGAGCACTGGTGTCAGGTCTGCATGGGACAAACTGACAGACATGGCACTAGTGCTAGGTCTGCACTGGGTAAGCTGACATGCAGTGCACTAGTGCTAGGACTGCATCAGGCAAGCCAATGTACAGTGCACTGGTGCCAGGTCTGTGTTGGGCAAATGAACACACAGAGCACTGGTGCCAGGTCTCCGTCGGGCAAACCAACATACATGCAGCAATCCAAATGTGAGGACATTAATGCATGAACTTCATTTGGAAGGTCACTAGGTGGAATAAGATGCTTGCTACTACTAACATTCCAAAGGCTGAAACATGGGGACTTGACAACAGCAAGAGTTAGTCTGTCATCAAGAATCATACACCTTGGACAAAAGATAAGTTTATCACCTAAGAGAAAATGTAGGGTGACTCAACTGGAAACGAAAAATCCTGCAGTGTTGCATGTGCCATCAAAGCCACAGTCTTTGAGATGTTGAGTTTAAGCCTGTCACTGACTCTCTAATCATGGATAAGTTTCATGTCACAGGATAGTGATGTTAGGGGCTTGAGTGAAGTCCTGAGGAATGAGAGATAAAGCTGTGTCAACAATGTAACGGTGATACCATATATCCCTTGAACAAATAACATAATTTGGCTGCAATATGTAGATTATGAACAGCATGACACTTAGAATAGAGCCATAAAGTACCCTACAAGTGAGAAGGAAAGGAATTAACCCCTGAAACCACTCTCTGGGTCCGACCAAATAGATGGAATGCAAACCAGTTAAGAACCAGAACTCCTAGTCACAAAAATGCACAGAAATGTACTGATGACAGTCCAGACAGCAGTCAGGATAACAGAGACAATGGCTTCAAATGACAGCTCAGAACCCAAAGCACTTCCAAGTCTCCTCCAAAACCAATGGGAGCCAGAGTGACCCAGATAGAAACAGGGGCAAAAGCAAGAACAGGCTGTAAACACTGAAGCCACGGGTGATGCCAAACGTAACACACAAATTGAACCATAACCAGTCCAAATCTATGCCCTCACAAGAACCCCAACCACCCTTGGCACCAGAATGGAAACTCAAAACAATGCAGCTGTCAAGAACACTAGTTGTAAATTTCCCAAGAAGACACTAGCACAGCCAGGTATACAGACTCAAAGACCAGAGGCAATACCAGGTAAAATCAAGTCCCATGGTTGTTAAAAAAAAAAAAAAATCAAAGATCATACAGTGTAGTGAGAAGTTTCAGTTGTCTTCTAGTGCTCTTACTACATGAATGGACAGTGTGACACTGGCAGCCAACCTACTGCCAGTTCAAAATAACTAACATGGTGCAATCAAAAATATCCAACACAAGCTCCCATGCACCCCCTTAAATATACTAACTATGCAGTCACACAACAGTGTAGAAAAGTGAAAATACCATACACCAAGAATCACTGCTAGTCCACATACAGAAACCAGATCAGCAGAGAGTATGTATAGGTCATCTCAAGTACCTGCTGAAACTTTTTCATGCACATTTAAATATTTCTGCTTCTTTATTACAGAACTACATATAGCTATAACAGTCAAAATGCACATTCAGATAAATTCTATTTTGGTGAAATTGACCTTCGTCCATTTGAACTAACCGATTCTTCATTCAGTAAAGTTGTCATTAGATAGCATTGTGTGTGCATACACACACGCTCCTACTTGTGGGCGAGCATATACATACGAGAATCAGAACAATATAGTAAAGTGAACATTTCACATAATACACAATTACAAGAAGTTGAAGATTTTTATCAAAAGTAAATATTCCTGAAAAAATAAAATCCCGGAACCTAGAGCTGGGCAATTCATTAGGGCATTGTATCAGAATAACAAGCTTTGTAAATGCTCCATTTCAATAATGCTTCAGGGACTGCAAAGCTGTAATGCTTGCTGACAAAAATGCCTGCAAACTCGTAATCTCGGTGGTTTCTAATTTTCCTGTTATAACCTTTAGATTAAAACTACCACCCTTTGCTACCTCATTGTGACACACCAGAATTCTTTCAGAAGATAAGCTAAATACTTACAAAATTGCGGGTCGGGGTGAATTCCTCGATGAAAAATATCTACATCCAGAAGTGGTATTAATGAAAACATGCAGAAGTATTTTCAAAAATGCAAAAGAGAACACTACGTAAGAGGGAGGGAAGAGTGAAAACATCTTGAATGAAAAGTGCAACATGATTATCCACAGAAAGAAATTTGTGAAGTGACTGGTCAAGTAGCACAAGTCCACTTATTGCTGTCTGTGCTACTGCCGAAATTCAGACTATATGCCTTTTCCAAAGAACTTGGCAGCAGATGTGACTGAACATTGCAAGATTAAATCTAGATACAAACAGGCCTGATTGTATTAAAGGAGATGTTGGGTTCAGAGAGTCAGTGAGGAAGAACATACAATAGTGCAGAACAGGAGCAGTAAAATACTGAGGGAAAGCAGGAGAAAATAAGAACAAATACTTGCTGATAAGTGAAGACAGCAAAAGGAAAATGGATCATGATAAAGAGGTGATGTGACAGAGGAGAGAACTAGAGAAAATGAATGATGACAGAGGGAAGGAAGAGAGATAAGAAAGGGGAAGAATAAAGAAGACAGAAGCAAGGAAAATGAAAGGGTAACAGATAGGAGAAAGCTGAGACAAAGAGAGAAAAAAATGGAGCCAGAGATGAATTAACCTATAATTTAAAATAAATTTAAACTCGAGGATTATTAATTCTAGATGAAAGTCACACACAGCAATATCAGGCAATAATGACCATACCACTACAGTAAATTACAGTGGAGGTAATAGTATACATTTAACATATAGAGTTTGAAACTGTATAAGTGCCAAAAATCAAGTGGCTTAAAAAAAGTGATATTAGAAGTTATAGCTTAGTGTTTTGTTTCTTGTCAAAACCCATTGTTTTTTTGCCAAAACCCAGTAATAAGGTATAAAGCAACAAAGCAGAGAGATTTGGACAGATCATATGCAGAATACAAATTAACATAAAACAAGTGTATTGTGTCAAAAGCACAACACAGCAAAGTCTGAATTATGTACAATGTGAGTACTAGGAAAGGTATATATGTGACTTGTGATATCCATGGCTTATAACTGACCAGAACAGCTATAAACACAAAGGAGTACATTATATTTTGGGCAAATTTACTAAAGAAATTATGGTCAGCATTTCTAGGCAAAACGTAACTTAATTTTGTTTAATAGAGTTGCCTCATACTATAATTCTAAACCAGATAGAGAAGGTAGAGGAATGGATGCTAACACCCATGGGCAAAATGACTACAGTAATGAATGAATTTACATTTAAAAATGCGTCCAACAGTCAAGGCTGCAAGGCAATCCATTTTACCTCACATGCTGGTTGGTAGAGAGGTTAATTGAGAAGCTGCAATTATCTGCTTTATCCATTTCAGGATTGCATGGGAGATGGAGTGTATTCTAGAATCCATCTTCATACTTAACGTGCATTAACCATCACAACACACACAGACACACATGTAATATTGAAGGCTGCCAGTCTATAGAATGTGAGGGGATGTGCAGCACCCAGCTATGACTCATGTTGACTAAGGGAAGACATTAAAAGACCAGACCAAATCAGTACCACCAGGAAAAGAACTAACAAATCAAGCTCTATAAGCCAGCAGTGTTAACCAATGAACAAGTGATCAGTTTTAACCATAACATATCCACTGCTGTGACAAAATACACCTCTCCCCAACACAAGAGCTTCTCTTGTATACTTAAAGGAAGAGGTTGGAGATAGGGAATATGAAGAAGCACTGTGGACTTCCTGAATCTTGTCATAGCCTCCTCTTAGGAGATAGTGCCAGATACAAAGAGATCAAATGGATCCATTCTAATGAGATGAGATCACTCCATTGATCAAACAATTATATTATGACAAGCCTGCCATGATGGAAATGCCAAAGGCCGACATTTGGCAGGCGTTATTGTGATTAGCTTGTCTTTTCAGTGTGTTGCAGCAGAGATGGGGTAGTAACTCAGAAATGGCAAAATGGAGTGGAGGTCTCAATTTTCAAAGAAAAAAGGGACAGGAAGCTGCGTTCTATTTATCCAACCAATACTGGGCTTCAGCCTCCCTGTGAACATCTAAAGTAGGGTTTTGCAAAGTCAACAACCTCCATTAGTTGATTCTTTAACTCATGAGCAGCAGCTTAGGTTCTGTACAGGCAGTGGAACATTTGATAACTCTTTACCCTTGCATCTAATTTGATATCGGACCAGTCATGGGAGTTTTCCAATACTGTCTAAATGTAATTTTTTGGATATGGAGAAAGCATATAACTTCATATCCTAGTGTATCTTGTGGGATGATTCCTGGATCATTACTGATGTATTTCAGCATTCAGTTCTGTCTACATTCTTTGTGTTAAGTTATGTATAGTCAAGAAGGGACACAGAACTCCACCGTCAGTGTGCCTTACCTCCTCTCCCATTACTGATTTTCATGGGAAGAATATTAAAGCACAGCCAATGTCTAGAGAGTAGCATTTAGGGAACTGACATTCCATCACTGTTGAAAATAATGCCCTCGTAGCTTGAAGTGACTGTGATCCATAGTATGAGCTGAGCAATATACTGCCAAGTCTGAAGTACATGGGATCAATATCAGTGCATCCAAATCAAAGATTGTGTCTCTCATGGAAAAGAGTAGGCCACTCACTGTAGGTGAGGGGAGAGTAAGTACCTCAAGCCCCTTTCTCACCCTTAACTCATGTGTTGTCCTTACCCAACTCCAATCCTACACATTTCCTTACTAAAAACATTTTCCCAACAGTACTATTAAACAGACCATGTGTGTCTGTAGGTTAGTGGTATTTTTGTTGTTGTTTTTGGTTTAAAGATAGCAAAGGGTGACTGTTTTTAGTTTGTAATTGATTTAGATTCATTTAGTTTTTTTCTTTGATTAAATATCCTGTCAGTGATTAATACTGCACTCATGCTTGTATATAGATGGTTGCCGTTCACAATGCCGACAGTCCAGAATATCAACACTAGGAAAAGAAGTAGAATATTGACAGTTATGTTTACCTATCTTTCAGAACGCCAACACATAGGTAAGTGGGTTCGTGTTAGGGTAGACCGTGTTTGTGAGTGAGTGTTCATGGGTAAGAGTAAAGGGATAGCTTTAGTGTTATTCATATGTGTTTGTAGTTTATTTCTGAGCCTGACTTATTACTGGTAATGTTGCATAAAGTGTTTTTTCTAAGGTTAGGGGTATGGTTAGCATGCATTAGAAAGGTGCCTTACTAATGGGTGCTAAGTACCTCTCAACCTGTTAATGCAAAAAATCTGGACAAAGCTTGACAAAATGGGGGTACAAATAGGGACATATTTCAAATATTGCTCTTATAAACTTAAAGTTGGTACAGTAACGGGATTTGTTTTAATATACATTTTCTGAAGGATTTGAAGTCTAAAACTCCAATGTATCTCATTATTTAGTGACTTCAATCATGGGATCATCCCAGTGATTTGCCAGGAAAAAAGAGGAACAGGCCAAAAATCTGGACAGTCTGCAAAAATCTGTACAGTTGAGAGGTAACCCTGTACCTTAACTTGGAAAAAACAGGCAGGTCAAAACTTCCCTTTTCATTGTTTTGATGCACTCATTTCAACATTTCATTAATAGGAACATCACTAAAGTTTCAACATTTCATTGAAACTGGAACTGATGAATAGCACTCAAGTAAGTGTGTATATATATATGTGTATATATGTGTGTGTGTGTGTATGTATGTGTGTGTGTATATATATATATATATATATATATATATATATATATATATATATATATATATGTGTGTGTGTGTGTGTGTGTGTGTGTGTATATATATATATATATATATATATATATATATATATATATATATATATATATATATCTAAAATTAACCGGACACAAAAAAAATTTTTGGAACGAAGAGAAGAAATTTTAACTAAGAACTGAACTTCGTGACAATAAAAACATTCAAAAAAATAGTAAATCACACCAACAACTCTTGTAGAACTTTAGCGCTTTTGTCTTATTTATTTTCAAGACTTCTTCAGACAGACATGTTTCATAAGTATGAGCAACCATTTTTACTTCCTTTATATATATTAGTTCTACTTGAGCCATTTAAATTAACAACAGTTCCTTTCCAATAGTAAAGTGTGAACAAGCAGGGTGCTGTGTGCATTTTCATTAACATTACAATCGCAGTTACATAAGGTAAATTAGTGAGACAGTAATAGCCTTGTGGTGCCGTGTGCATACTAAAGGGATTGTGTGCAAAAAAGGTTGTGTGCAAAAAGGGATTGTGTGCAAAAAGGACTGTGTGCAAAGGGGACTGTGTGCAAAAGGATTGTGTGCAAAAAGGGACTGTGTGCAAAAAGGGATTGTGTTCACAAAAAAAAAAAAAAAAAAAATATGGGGGGAACCGGGAAGGATGACAGTCATGCTGTGATGATTCTAATATAAACACGTAACTTATGAGTCTTTGCCTCCAAAGGTAAGTAAAGAAGGGAACGTAGGAAGGTGGAGGAGTCATGTAGAGAGTCCTACTATGCTGTGGTATCGGTGTGTGTGTAGAGTAATGTGTGGGTATGCCACCTGATGGGGGAGTGGGAGGAATGTGGTGTGGACTTGAGGGGGGGGCTGGTAGGGGGCCGCCCATGACAAGGAGCATATGAATGACAGAGTGTCCCAGAAGACTGTCAGTGCGGATGGTACCAGCTGTGTACTGGTTTGGATGGTATCACCCCTTGAATGGCTGCGTGAAATAGTGAGACGGGGGGGTATAGTTGGTGCGGTCAGTGGGGGCTAGCCTAGTGATTGGGAGCATGTGTGTAGGAGGTATGGGGGAGTCAAAAGTCAGAGAGAGAGAGGAAACAGATTATATTCACTTGCACAGTTGTAAATCCATAAACACATTAAATCTACTTGCACAATTTTTCAAACCCTCTTGCACAGTTCTTCAAACCCTATCACATTTCAATCTCTATACCATTTAAGTGCACATTTAATGTTCAGTGTCTCGTTGAGACCTGGATAGACATCAGCTCTCAGTTCTATCTGCCATTTTAATTCCCAGACTTGCAGGAATGTGTCCATGTCCCCTACAAATTCTGTTATTTTTTTCCAGCACTGTGAATTTGAATCCTGTGAAGTTTGGGCAAA
>NC_056733.1:1992933451-1992938451 GCF_019279795.1 Protopterus annectens | reverse complement strand
TCCCAAGAATCTTTTAGTATGTATTTATTTGTATTAGAAATGTGTTTTGTCATTGTATCTACATATTTAGCCAAGGGAAGCGTTTTAGAACCATCAGCTGCTACTATTGGTCTTAATGGGGGGTCACTCACATTCTTATGCACCTTCAGTATACCAAAGATTATAGGTATCTTTGGTTTAGGTACATAAAGAAATTTGTGCAACTTAGCATCAATAGTGCCCTCCAATACCATATTGTCAAGTATGGTGTCTATCTTATGGTATGCCAGGTTCACCTCATTTAAAGATACTATTCTGTATTTACTTTCATCTCCAAGTATGTTGTTCATTTTGCCTTCGTAAATTATATTATCCATTATGACCACCCCTCCTCCCTTGTCTGGCTTCATGATACTTATTTGATTATTGTACCTCAGGTCATTCAAAATTTCAGATTCTTTCTCTGAAAGATTATATTCCTTTGTATTGTATTTGAATTCCTCTCTAATTTTCTTTTCTAAAACTGTATCCAAGTTCTTTATTTGAGGGTGGTATGGGGGGTTGTATGTACTTTTTCTTGCAAACTCAGTATGCTGGGAATCAGACTCACATACCTTTGGGGGTAGTGTAACTTGCAAATTAACCTTCCTAAGAAAAAGCTTCATATCTATTATGGTTTGAACTAGATCACCTTTAGTATTAGGAATAAATTTGAAGCCTTTGCTAAGAACATCAAAGTGTGTTTTATTAATAGGAACATCACTAAAGTTGTATATAGAAAAATTCCTAAGTGTATAAGTTGTACCTGTTTGTAAAATCCCATCGTCCAACACCGGATGTACATTAAGCGGTGAAGTGGGAGTGGTAACCTGTGTAGGGGTAATAGTAGGGGTGGGGGTAGGGGTGTGTATTGTCCTGTCTAATACCTCCCTCTCCCCCTTCTCCCTCCCCTCTTCTGAAAATTTTGAAAACGCTGTTTATTACCACCATAATGTTGACCATCATCCATCAGGGGTGGGAAATCAGTATCATAATCTCCCCTGTAGTATTCTTCACTGTAGGTAGTTCTCTGATTATTGTACCCAGTACCTTTACTAAACCTAATTCTATTATTATGTTCCCATCTTCTGGAAGGTGGCTCAGGGTAACTAACATTATTTTGGTAATCCTCCACATCCCTTTTTAATTTGTTAATCTTCCTTTGTTCTAACAAAATGCATTTAGAATCAATATCAGATCTAATATTGAAGTATCTCTCTTTTTCACATTTAATTTCAAAAACCATATCATTTTTAATAAAACCATCTAAAATCACAATATCCTGTTCAAGATTTTCCAAAATCCTGTTGTTTTCTTTTATAATGAGCCTAAGTATTTCAAGACCACATTCATTAAAAACATTAATAAGTTCCTTATGAAATGAAGTACCAGGTTCAACATTATTAGGGTACTTCCAAACCCTCAACCCCTTTGGTACAATTTTCTGCTTAATGCATTCTGTAAGGTAACAATTCTCAATACCAAGCGTTTTGTATTTATGCATTAGTCTGGAAAGTTTTTCAATTTTCAAAGCATAGGAGTCACCATCAACTGGTGCATCCTCCTCTGTATCTTCAAAATTAAAATTTTGAGGACATTTAAGCCATTCCCGTATATTAGTGTTATTAGGAACAGTGGGAACAGTACCTGAGACATTACAGTCCAAAGAATTCTCCTTAGCACTCCGGCCAATAGTCGTTGCCCGTGCATGGTTGTTGTTTTGCCGTTCAGTAGATGTATGCAACAAAAAAGGAGTGTTGGCAGGATTGAAGTTGCTACCATTCGGTTCCGCTTCTTCTGTCGGAGTGGGGCTATATCCAATATTGTGTCTCTTTCTCTTGTGTTTGGAAAGCCCGACTCTTTCCGTCCCTTCGGACATGACGTCTACGTCACTAGATCTTCTGCCAATCAACGTGGAACAGAGTGGAGTAAGGAGTTCTATTAGTTCAGTAAGCTGTCCGATCAGCTTACGTGACTGTCCCACCTCCTCACGGCTCAATGTTGGTGAACTGTTCTCCATGGCAGGGCGCCGTAACCAAAACAAAACGAAAAAAAGGCCCAAATTCAAAAAGTATACCAGTAAATCCAACAACACGGAAACTGTGCACCAACTGCCAAAAGAGCACGTTTTATTGAATAACCTGTCGTGGCAGCTTTGGAAACCACAGTGCGTTTTCGTCCACATCAACACATAAGACTTCATCAGACAAGTAAATCATCAAAAGTGGCTCATTAAATACTCCAATAAAATTGAAAACAACCAATAAAAAACCATTACATCATATCTTCATCAGGCAAGAAAAAAGGCTCATTACATACAGAATTTAAACTAAATTAAAACATTATACACGCATACATTCTTACTAAAACCATTGTAAATTATCTGTGTATCATATACCCATTTTTCATGTAAAATAAATTAATTTAAATAAATAATCCTAAATAAAAATCAAGATGTTATTAAATAAATTAATTAATTTATTTGTTAAAAACTCAAACTGTTTGTATTTAAATAGCACCATCTACTGTTCTTATGGAGCCATTACTGGTGCCAGCTATATTCTAGCTGCTCTCAGTTTCAACACAGAGGTTAGTGAAATGTGCTCATTTAGACCAGGGAAACTTGTGGCTTCTACCAATATTTGCCACCATAATTCCTTAAATTCTAACCATTCCTCCCAGGGACCTCCTCTCATTTCCTTCTTAACCTGCTCAAGCACAAAAAAAGAAAACTTTGAGTCCTCACATATTCTTGTGTGCTTGTATAGAGCATTTGTTTCTTTTTTCCTAAGTATCTCATAGGTGTGTTCATAAATTCTTTTTTTCAACGCTCTTTCTGTCTTACCGACATAATATGAATTACATTGTGAACACATTGCCATATACACCACTCCCTGGGATTCACAGTTGTAGTATCCTGTACTAATGATGTTGATGTCCCTAGCTATTAAAAACATCTCACTTTTATTACTAACATATTGACACTGATTGCAGTGTCCACATTGGTATGTTCCAATCATTCTGTTAGGTATACCAACTTTATTTGAAATATTATTACCACCATTCAACTTGTTGTATTCCAGCAGCTTTTTTATGCTTCTACCATTCTTGTAAACTATTTTGGGAGCATCTTCTTTAATATTCAGAATATCCGAAAAGGATATAAAATTGTCCCACTCCCTCTGGAAAATCTTTTTCACCTATATATATATACCAACCCAAAGAAATTTCCACATATAAATTGCAACTTAGCATCAATAGTGCCTCCAATACCATATTGTCAAGTATGGTGTCTATCTTATGGTATGCCAGGGTTCACCCATTTAAAGATACTATTCTGTATTTACTTTCATCTCCAAGTATGTTGTTCATTTTGCCCTCTCGTAAATTATAGCAGGTGGCAGGTGGTGCAGGTACATCCATTATGAAACCCCTCCTCCTTGTCTGGCTTCATGATTTTATTTGATTATTGTACCTCAGGTCATTCAAAATTTCAGATTCTTTCTCTGAAAGATTATATTCCTTTGTATTGTATTTGAATTCCTCTCTAATTTTCTTTTCTAAACTGTATCCAAGTTCTTTATTTGAGGGTGGTATGGGGGTTGTATGTACTTTTTCTGCAAACTCAGTATGTTGGGAATCAGACTCACATACCTTTGGGGGTGATGTAACTTTGCAAATTAACCTTCCTAAGAAAAGCTTCATATCTATTATGGTTTGAACTAGATCACCTTAGTATTAGGAATAAATTTGAAGCCTTTGCTAAGAACATCAAAATGTGTTTTATTAATAGGAACATCACTAAAGTTGTATATAGAAAAATTCCTAAGTGTATAAGTTGTCCCTGTTTGAAATCCCATCGCCCAACACCGGATGTACATTAAGCGTGAAGTGGAGTGGTATACAATGGCGGGTAATAGTAGGGGTGGTAGGGGTGTGTATTGTCCTGTCTAATACCTCCCTCCCCTCTCCCTCTGAAAATTTTGAAAACGCTGTTTATTACCACCATAATGTTGACCATCATCCATCAGGGTGGGAAATCAGTGCCAATCTCCCTGTAGTATTCTCCCCTTCACTGTGGTAGTTCTCTGATTATTGTACCCAGCACTTGGTACCTTTACTAAACCCTAATTCTATTATTATGTTCCCATCTTCTGAAGGTGGTTCAGGGTAACTAACATTATTTTGGTAATCCTCCACATCCCTTTAATTTGTTAATCTTCCTTTGTTCTAACAAAATGCATTTAGAATCAATATCAGATTCAATATTGAAGTATCTCTCTTTTCATTTAATTTCAAAAACCATATCATTTTTAATAAAACCATCTAAAATCACAATATCCTGTTCAAGATTTTCCAAAATCCTGTTGTTTTTTATAATGAGCCTAAGTATTTCAAGACCACATTCATTAAAAACATTAATAAGTTCCTTTGAAATGAAGTACCAGGTTCAACATTATTAGGGTACTTCCAAACCCTCAACCCCTTTGGTACAATTTTCTTAATGCATTCTGTAAGGTAACAATTTCAATACCAAGTTTTGTATTTATGCATTAGTCTGAAAGTTTTCAATTTTCAGAAACATAGAGTCACCATCAACTGGTGCATCCTCCTTCTGTATCTTCAAAATTAAAATTTTGAGACATTTAAGCCATTCCATTATATTAGTGTTAGGAACAGTAGGAACAGTACCTGAAACATTACAGTCCAAAGAATTCTCCTAGCACTCCGACCAATAGTCGTTTGCCCGTTCGGCCCATGGTTGCTGTTTTACCGCTCAGTAGATGTGTATGCAACAAAAAAGGAGTATTGGCAGGGATTGAAGGCAACCATTCGGTTCCACTTCTTCGTCGGAGGGGCTGTATCCAATATTGTGTCTCTTTCTCTAGTGTTTGAAAGTCGACTCTTTTCCTCGTCTCCTTCGACATGGCGTCTACGCCACTAGATCTTCTACCAATCAGCGGGAACAGAGTGGAGTAAGG
>NC_056733.1:1992860951-1992923451 GCF_019279795.1 Protopterus annectens | reverse complement strand
CTTTCAGATCATGATAATAGGCCAAGTATGGTGGCCTTCCATTTCAGAATGTCAAAACCTACCTTAACTCATTACAGCCAAGTGACGCCTTCAGGTGTTTCTGCAGTTACCTTCTACTGATGTGTCTAGGTGTCAACTATTGCTTGTTCACATTTTGCATTAATAATTCCAAAACCATGCTACATACAAGGCATGAGAAGATTTCATCTTAAAGCTTACACAGTGGCAAACAAAACTGTATTCATATTTGACCCTGTCTAGTGTAGGTAAAAAGATAATGATTTGATTATATAATATTTATTTATATTGCCATAAACTTCATGTTTTTTTAAATATTTCCACAATCAAATAGCCCTGAAGAACTGCTTAGCCTCATATGACAGCTGTCATCCAGATGAACAAAATGCTGCAGACGGTATGTGTATAATTTTAAGTGGTTGCTGAGATACTGCAAGTTATTTACAAAATATTACAAACTTGATAGTTACTGTGTTGACTGTAAATTATAAAATGTACTTTAAGACCTAGAACCTAAGAATACTGTCGTCATAAAAATAGTTTGTGCTGAAGAATTTACCATTTCCACCTCTACAGTAACTCCTGTGGTTCCAGAGATATGAACATTTGTTTGAAATGTGAGGGCATAATTTGATGCTATCAAAAATTTAGGCTCTGCCCATCTGAAGTTACTTTGCAAACTTCTAGAGCTCCACTGGAGGGATTAAGTGAAAAACCTTCTGTCTTGCATAAGATTCATCCACTGATGATGAACATTGTGGCATGGAAACACCAGAGAAGGTGTGCCCCCTTTACATTATGGCAGAGCCACAACTAGGGTGGGAAACAGGGCCACCTGGATGAGGCAGGTGTTGATGGGACAGGGACTGCCTCATTAATTAAAGAAGCTGCAGGAGATATCGGGCTTTTTAAATGAATGCATTTTAGCAGTTTAGCATGATAGTATCAGTAACAAGATTTCATTAAGTCTTTTGCTACAGTTTTCAGTAACTGCAGCAAGGCATGACAAATGACACAGCTACTGGCTGTGCAACATGGGATATGAGCTAGAGATGATGTCAGCAGTGGTGGGTAGATGTTCATGTTTGTCATATCCATGCCAGTGGCCATGACTTGTGTGGTTTTGTCATCATCCTACATGTCAGTCAGTGATACATGTATAACTGACCATACCCTTCACCTTAATAGGCTCATGCTTTAGCAATAACTCAACATCTAGTAATAAGCAAGGCTACATGACAATAATGCATGTATATGCACACACACAATACATAGAGAAATATGATGTCCACTACAGTATTGATTCCTTGACAATACCAATGCAGGACACAATGATATATATATATATTAACTGTGGAAGCAGACGTCACCACTCCAGTCTCAGCACACACAAATGATGCATCAGTAGCAGACTTGCCAGTACACTAAGACTGCACAACAGTCTGCCACACAAACACCATACTCACAATAATACAGTTGTCATGTCAACACCAAACCTGAGCATATTGAACCATTTAAGTTCTGCAAACCTATGGCATAGTTTAACAAATCTTTTAATATGCCAGATCTTGTAGAACAGAAGGCACTACTTTAACCACTAGTAAAGGGGACAGCACATATGCAGGATAGCAGAGAAGACAAATGGATATGTGACTGTCACAGTAGTACAGTTACTATGGTAATACCTACCCATAGCATTCTTATGCATATATGTTCTGGCAACTTGTGACACTGAAACATCCATGTCAGCATACAACACAGTGGCAAGGAAATTAGGTACTACAGTTATCATAACTATTGGGACAGGACACACACAGGAAAGCACAGCCAAATAAGTAAGAATTGATGGTCACACGAGTACAGTTACCTTGTCAGAAATTGCTGAGAGTATGCAGAGCTGTGCATGTTCTGTAAAAGTATGACATAGGACTAAACTTATACCAATAAAACACATGTGAGCACAGCTAGTGCCTCCGACAAAAGATGTAAGGGTAGCACATTGCACACATGACAGCACAACATAATCTTTGTCAAATGCATGAGCGCTCACACACACACACACACACACACACACACACACACACACATATATATATATATATATATATATATACACACACACACACACACACACACATATATATATATGCATGTGCACATGCTCACATCCACACAAACATGCATGCAAACACAACCACACATATGTGTGCACACTCACATACACACCACACAAACAGATACACCCACATACACATGTACATGCTCACATACACACACACACACACGTGTGTGTACACACTCATATAAACACACAGATGCACACATATATACACTCACACCCCATTTGACCCAACAAATGGTGACCTGTGCATGTCCTGCAAAACTGGGACACTTCTAAAACACATGTATTCAGAGAATGTATGTCAGCGCCATAGACAACAGAGGCAGCACCTGTACAGGAATATTGGTCCATACAACTAGCAACAATGAGAAAATCAAGACCACTGGTTCAGACCCAAAAGTATTTCATTCTCTAGCACCTCAGTACAAAACCTTCCAGGAGTTACAAAATTCAGCTAAAAATGTGC
The DNA here is from genome assembly GCF_019279795.1 of Protopterus annectens. NCBI lineage: Eukaryota > Metazoa > Chordata > Ceratodontiformes > Protopteridae > Protopterus > Protopterus annectens. Next base: position 1,992,920,845 of record NC_056733.1, on the reverse strand, counting down.
TACCTTTTATAAAAAAAAAAAAAAAACACAAACTCAATCAATAATACAATTAAATAAAATATTTCCAATTAACCTCTCCATTCAGTCCCATAGGGACCAAAGTGTCATATTTAAGAATAAAGACAGACCCCAGGATTCACGAAGCCTCCGTGTAAGAGTTATAACTCTTACACGGAGGCTGCAGTTAAACGGAGTGATGTCAGCATGCTTTGCATATTCATGAGAGCATGCTGAATCACACCTAAGTCTAACACGGTCCATGTAAGACAGTAGGGGGAGTGTCCGTAGGCTGAGCCCTGCAAGAGGACGCGCCCCCAGAAGTGTAAAAGTGCCCAAAGTAAACTCCCACAACAGAGTCCACGGAAATGTGAATAAACACAACACAACACATGCCCCCACAGACTATGAACATAAAATATATATAAATGAACATGTTATATTTATTTTTAAAATTGTAAAGATGTTTAACCGTGAGTGCGCTCGTTTGCGCGGGCGTGCCCGTAGCGCAGCTACAGTTAGCAGTGGGAAAGCATATAAGAACTAAATATGCAAAATAAGCCAGGAAGCAATAGCGTAGCAGTAGAGATGTTGGCTGAAGAGCAGGCATTCATGGTTCGAGCCCCCACAACACCAACTTTTTTTTTTTTCAAAATAAGCAGGAAACAAGTCCCTGACAAATATGTACACATAAAACCACAATTTATGTAAAATAAAATTTATATTGAAGACATGTGAGGTAACAAAAGAAGAAAAAATGCCAGATGTGCTCATAGCTGAGCTACAGTTTAACAGAGTGAGTGCATCTGCCCGTAGATGAGCAGTGGTTTAACTGGTACAAAATGAGTGCCCGTAGCTGAGCAGTGGTTTAACACACTAAATCTATGTGCCCCTAACTGAGCTGGGCGTAATATGCGTGCCGATAGCCAAATGAGGCTTAAACCAGCGTACCCCGTTTGCACGGAGCTGCGCACCACGCAAACAAGCTAACCGATGGGCAACGTTGAGCAAGCCGTATCAAAACTGCCTTTACACAGACACACCCCTCAGCATGTCTAGACAGTCATGAAAAATAAAAAGCAGTGGCCAGGTTTGAACCCAGGATACTATACACCATAGTCAAGGTACCAAACCACTAAGCCACAACAGCAGTACCTAGAAATGCAATAATAGCTAATATATAGGAATGAATACAAACTGGAGCATGACAATGCAGGTTTACTGAAGTTGATACAATTCCAAAATGGCCAATCACAGATATGTGCGGGAAAAACGGACTATATAAGCCCCATAGGCGGGACTACACAGCATAAACGATTGTAGAACTGACCTGCAGGCAGAATAACAGGAGTAGGAGAGGGTAGTTGCTTCCGAGCACAGAGGTGGGGTGTTGAGGAGTCCAGGTACATGGTCTGGCTCCTAGTCCATAATCATGAGGCCCAACTCATGCAGGGCCAGGTCCTCTGGGGAGCATACAGGGCCGAGGCATGGGACCGGTTGGCTCATGATCTCACCAGTGCCACAGGGATTCCAAGGACTGGTGAGCAGGTCCGTCACCACCATGCGGACCTGAAGAGACGCAAGCAGGACCAACTGAACCTTTGGATCCAGGAGGCCCAGCAAACACCCAATGCCCCACTACTGAGTAAGTAACATTTAATTATGTATGTAAGAAATTAAAATAGCTGATATTATGGAGATGTGTATTCCAATATTACTTCATTTATATTATAGCTGCAGGTGTCCGTTCTGCGAACCGCAGAGCCTATGGCGATAGGCTGGTGCGGTTGCACCTCCAGGCAAGTCAGTAATCCACTACCAGTAACTGTAAAGAAATATAAAAGTATGACAGTCAGCAAAAGAGTGCAGTGTAGTCAGTAAGGAATAAAATCTGCAAGTAACAGTGTGAAAGTGTATGCAAGTATTGCTTGATTACAAAAGTGTGTTTCAGCCTGTAAGTGTAACCAAAAAATGAAACTGTCTGACGTATATTCTGAAATAAAAATGCCCTACCTGTAAGAAAATAGTACATAACCTGCAGCAGGCTGAAAAATATAGCTGCAGAAGATGATGGAATCACATGTGTGAAATATATCCCTGTGGAAATACTGAAACATGACAGAAGTGAGACTGCTGGAAAGGATTGTAATAACTACTGGTAAAACATGTCAATAAAGCCTAGAAGTACCATCCTGAATAGTAAAATGAAAGCAAGTGAGAGAGTGTGAGAAAGTGTCATGAATCCAGCCAGGGCTGGCCTTAGCTGAAATGGCACCCTAGATGAAGCACTGCTCTGGCGCCCCTTAAGCCCCACCCACACTGAACACAAGGAACACCCCTATTTGAGCCACGCCCACAGAAGGGTCACTCCCACAAACACTCCAGTTCTTTCCATTAAATGCATGAAAATCCAAGTCATACTGTTAAGACACCTTGTAGTTTAGTTGACTGCAATTGAAGGCTGAATATCCTTAAACCTGGTTGATCTGTTGCTTGTATATTGTTATCTGCAGTCAAGAGACAGTATTAACTTTTTTGCAATGTCCATTGATGTTTCATAGATGCTTAGTTCTTATTTGGTCTAGTGTAGCAGCAACTCTACATTTTTACTATATACTCTGATGTGCTTCATGCTCTTCACAGGTCAGCCATCAAGTCTACATACTTCAGACAGCTACATATTGTGATGTGGTGGTGCTGCAGCTGTATGCTGACCGAGGCCAAAAAGGAAAGCAGTGTTACTACAGTCAGTGACTTGAATTTTGCATACAACTTAACACCAAGCAGATTTCAGAATTGTATTGGCAGTGTTTATCCATTATGGGTTGCAGATGGATGTGGGACCTTTAAATTCAGTTTTAAACAGCAGTGTACTACTTTCAGCTATCAGGTCCACTCAAGTAATTTGAAGGCATATTTAAGACAAGAGACATTGATATTGGCAAATGATTTATTCCATTACTTGTCAAGTACATTTTTATATGCAATCTTTGGCAGTAAAATTTTGCATTTGTACAAACTGTCAGGTCTGGTTGACCAATTTGAAAACAAGTTTCAGTAGGCACAATTAATGCTAGAGACATTGAAATAGTCAGATTTTATTTCATTGCTGGCTACTAGACATTTACTTTATACAGTTCATACTCCAATTTTATTATTGTCAGATGACTTTATTGCATTGCTGTCCCATTACATGTACAGTTCTATATGCAATGTTTGACACTTGTAATTGTCACTTCATGTGAAAGTGATTGGAAATTGTCATTTAATTATTCATTTGCTGGCTACCAGATGAACATTTCCAACTGCAGTCTTCAGCAATAAAAAGTGTTTCACTTGTACAAACTGTCCAGTCTGCTTGATTTAAAACATTGAGTTTCAGTTGGCACTATTAATGCTAGACATTGAAATAGTCAGATTTTATTTAATTGCTGGCTACTAGACATTTCTATATGCAGTATTTGACAGTTAAAATGTTTAACTTGCAAAGTGTCAGGTCCACATGAGTAACTGTAAGACATTCATTTAGCTGGTTCAGTTCATGCTTGACATTGTAGTCTGGTTTTATTCCACTGCTGCCATTAGATGTACATTTCTATATGTACATGTTTCGCAATGAAATGTGTGACGTCCACTTGAATTGACACCCTTCATGTCAACAATTGTCATTCAAGTATTCCTTTGCTGGCTATTATATGTACATTTCTAAATGCAGTGTTAAACAGTAAAAAGTGTTGAACTTGTACAAACTGTCAGGTCCACTTAAGTTGAAGACATTAGATGTCAGTTGGTGCACTTCATGTTAGACATCAAAATTAGTCACATTTCATCTGCTGCTATTCATGCATTTCTATATGCAATACTTCACAATAAATGTGTAACTAACCTGAACAAAAAAAAGTGTCTGGTCTGCTTGAGCAATTTTGAAAAGGTTAGGCATAGTTCATGTTAAAGACATTGAAATAGTCAGATTTTCATTTCATTGCTGGCTACTAGACACATTTCTATGTAATGTGTGACTTAAAATGTTTAAATTGCCAAACTGTCAGGTACACTTGAGTAATTTGAAGACACTTTCATTTAGCTGGTTCATGCTTCAGACATTGTAATAGTTTGGTTTTATTCCCCTGCTGCCATTTGATTTACATTTCTATATGCAGTGTTTCACAGTGAAATGTTACACTTGTACAAACTGTCATGTCTACTGCAGTCTTAGAGATTTCCGTTGGCTCATTTCCTCTGAAAGGTAAGTGCATCATTGCCTGGTAATTTATTAGACTGGCACTGACCCTATTGGCATTATACAATTACACAATGAACCTAAGATTGGCCCTAGGGTCTATACAAGCCTAGCCATAACCAATTCCCTGAAACATTAGCAGATGCAAGAGCAGGGTTTGACTTTGTTATAGCCATTCAGGTTAGCCACTCACAGTAGTACAGAAGTGCACAACTGACAGTACTCTGAGCTTCCCTACAGGAACTCTGTCATACTGCAAAATTATGCCTTACACTGTAAAATCTCAACTACAGGGTAAATCAGACGTGAAATCATGCATAATTTTCACTCTATTCATTACCTACCTACTTACTAAAGCTGCACTTATCGTGCCTTGCACTGAGCAAATCTTTCACCATAGTCTATCTAGCAAGATACCTCATTCATTGAGATCATAGCCAAGGCCACAAGTCTATCTTGTCACACAGTACTTAAATATGTTAGTTGTAGTTTGGAGAAGCTTCTCTCCCCTGATGCAACTGTCATTAGCAGTGTCAACAAAATGTGTAGAGCTACCACTACCTGTGGGAAAACCTTAAGTAATACGCGCTTTATTACATTGACATCCAGCACTCATAATCCCTTTGGAGTAATGCGATAAAGTGTTTAATTCCTCATACAGCTGTACTGCATCAATATCAGCAGATTCCAACTGGGTTAACTGACAGAAATGAAATATGTTCAGTAACTACCAAGAGTTCCTGTATGTTGTAGAGGAAGCCAAAAGTAGCACTGAGCTGGACGTTGAGTGAACTTGTCCTTCACAGATGACTGCAACTTCAACACAAGTGTTGAAAGTTGACTTTATTCTGTTCAGGGCCAAGTCATTTGGTTGACAACAAAAAGCCTCAGCTTTCCTGGGTCTCACCTCATCTTCACCAGGAAACTGGAATTCTACCTCCAGTGCTTCAGCTAGCTCAGTGGTAGTTACTTTTGCCATTTTGTACCTTGTGGCCCTGTATTATGTTAAAATACTTTTCAGTTCATCAAGCAGAATCACTGCTTGATCAATTTGCATGGAAGAGCTTTGCAATTTTGACTTTTCCAACCTTCACTAATGCATCATACTAGACCACCAGTGCTATTAAAAACTTAGCACTTGTACTACTCAGCCATGCTGCTTCAGATATGCGTTAGGATCCTGATCTTTTGTAAATTCTGCCACTGAAACCAAGGCATTGGAAAGTGCACCCACTTCAGATCACACTGCTTTGGCACTTTCTACCCTACACTTCCACCTGGTCTCACAAAGTGGCTTTACAGATAGACCTGACACATGACAAAATATTTTGTACCTCTGAAAAGTGTACATTTGTTGCAGATTACCAAAGAATGAAACATCTACTAAAGACTTTGCAGCATCACTAATTACAAGATTGAGATTGTGACAGCCTGAGGGTACAAAAAATGCATGCGGAAAGACAAGATTCCTGCAACACCAGAAGGTTTTCATTTCATATTCGAGCCAATATGTCATAACCCTGGCCTCTGCAGTTCTCTAGTGGAAGTTCATTTAACATGGTCAGTGAGAAATCCACCAGTAGTCCCAGTAACATGGTACCCCTTTCCTTCATTTCATTGCATTCACAAAATGGACAGTGACATGTTACACTTGTCTTGTCATGTCTGCATGAGGCACTTCAGTGTTCAGTTGGCACACAGTTCACTGTACACTGCAACTGGCAGAGAGACTGGCAATGACCCTACTGCCATAATGCAACCACACCTTCCATTATGCATGCAGAAACAATAGCAGATGGAAGAATATGGTTCAACTTTTTCCTAGCAATTCAAATAAGCCAGTTCCAGTAGTACATAATAGTGCCTAGTTGACAGTACTTTGTGCTGCTGCCCTACAGGAACTCTGGCATTGAAAAGTATTATGCCTTCTGCTGTAGGATCAATCAAAAAGTTGCATTTGCCATTTTTACCTTGCTGCCCTGTATTCTGTTAAAAGCCTTTGCAGTTCATTAAGCAAATCACTGCTTGATAATTTGCATGGAAGAGCTTTGCAAATGGTTACTGACTTGTCCAACCTACTAATGCATCATACCAGACTACAAGTGCTATTAAAACTTAGCACTTGTACTGCTCAGCAATGCTGCTTCAGATATGCCTTAGGATCCTTGCCTTTTGTAAGTTCTGCCACCAAAACCAATGCATTGCAAAGTGCACCCACTTCAGATTACACTGCTTTGACACTCTCCCTACACTTCAACCTGGTCCAAGTGGCTTTACAGTTAGACCCGACACATGGCAAAATACTTTGTACTAGAGTTAGAATGTAAAGTGTACATTCATTGCAGATTACCAAAGAATGAAACCACATCTACTGAAAAGTTTGCATCAGCAATTACTAGATTTAGATTGTGTGACAGCCACAGGGTACAAGAAATGCATGTGGATGTAAAGACAAAATTATTGCCTGAACAGTTTTTTTCATATTAACAGCCATTGTCATAACCCTGGCCACTGCAGTTTTATGAACTCCCCAACTTCACTTCATTTCACAATGTCACTGAGAAAGCCAGCAGCAGTCTCAGTAGCCTGGAGGAAGGAGAAAAGTACACATTTCCTTCCAGTTTCATTGCATTCAGTAATAGTCAGTGACATTTCTATATGCAATGTCACAGTGAAATGTTACGCTTTTCAAACTGTCATCTCTACTAGTCACTTAAAAACAGTAGGCTTGTCACAATTCATGTTAAACTGTACCAGTGTCAGATAATTGATCAAAGACTGGCAATGACCCTATTGGCAGTAGACAACTATACCTTCAGTACACATGCAAGAAACATGATCAGCTTCGCTATACCCACTCAGGTAAGTTACAATATAGAAGTGCACAGCTGACCATACTTTGTGTTTACCTGCCAACTCCACTGTAGTGCTTCCCTACAGGAACTCACATACTACAAAACTGTTGTGCCTTCTGCTTACAACTGTAAGCAAGTCATACAAAATTTGCACACTGTTATTCATACCTAGCCACTTTCTAAAACCGCACTTTTCTTGCCTTGCACTGAGCAAATCTATCAATTATTTTAGCAGAGTCCATCTGGCAAGATATTTCATTATTAAAAGAAATCATAGCCAAGCCCACAAGTCTATCCTGTAGCATAGTACTTCTTAAGTATGTTTTGATTAGTTTGAGTTTGGAGAAGCTTCGCTCCCCAGATGCAACTGTCACTGGCTGAGTCAACAAAATGCGTAGAGCTACCACTACTTGTGGGAATATCTCCACTAAACCTCGCTTTTTCATTACATTAAGGACATCCAGTGCTGATAATCCCTTTGGAATAATGTGGCAAAGGGTTTTTAATTCCTCATACAGCTCTACTGCATCAATATCAGCAGTCATTGTGGGTTAAAAGCTTCTGGAAGTCTTTACAGAGCTGCAATAGCTTATCATCAGAAACAGTAGAGAGGTCCTGTATGCTGTAGAGGAAGCCAAAAGTAGCACTATGAGCTGCAAGTTGCGTGAACCTGTCCTGCACAGATGACAGTGCAACAACAAGAGAGTTAAAAAAGTTGACTTTAAAATTCTGTTCAGGACTAATTAGACACTCATCATCAGCTTCATAATCAAAAAGCTTCCTCTTTTTCCTGGGTCTCACCTCATCTGCACCAGGAAACTTGAGTTCTACCTCCAGTTCTTCAGCTAGCTCAGTAGCAGTCACTTTTGCCTGTTCGTACCTGTATTCTGTTAAAAACCTTTTCAGTTCATCAAGCAGAATTACTGCCTGATCAATTTGCATGGATGAGCTTTGTAAAAGTTTACTGACTTGTCCAACCTTTACTAATACATCATACCAGACTACCAGCGCTATTAAAAACTTAGCACTTTTCATTGTACTGCTCAGTGATGCTGCTTCTGAATATGCCTTAGGATCCTTCCCTTTTGTAACTTCTGCCACTGAAACCAAGGCATCATAAACTGCACCTACTTGGTATCTCACTGCTTTCACACTTTCTACCCTACACTCCCACCTGGTCTCACACATTGGCTTTACAGTTAGGCCTGACACATTATCCCGAAATATTTTGTACCTCTGAGTAGAGGATGTAAACAGAGTGTACATTCGTTGCAGATTACCAAAGAATGAAACAGCATCTAGTGAAGACTTTGCAGCATCACCAATTACTAGATTGAGATTATGACAGCCACAGGGTACAAAAAATGCACGAGGATTTAAGGCCAAGATTCTGGCCTGAACACCAGAATGTTTCCCCTTCATATTAGAGCCATTGTCATAACCCTGACCTCTGCAGTTTTCGAAGGGAACTCCCAAACTTTTGAGTTCATTTAATACAATTTCTGTCAGAAAACCACCAGTAGTCTCAGTAACCTGGAGGAAGGACAAGAAGTACTCCTTAACTTCCACACTTTCATTGCATTCAGCAATACGGACAGTCAGTGACATCTGTTCCTGATGACTGCAGTCAGGAGTGCAATCCAATATAATGGAATAGTACTTCGCATTGGTTATCTTTTGCAAAATAGTGTCTCTGACAGACTTTGACATTAACATTATCAACTCATTCTGGATTGTTTTCCCCAAGTAGTGATCATGGATCTCGGCATTACTTATACGACGAAGATGCTCTTGTATTACTGGATCAAACTTGCTCAACAGCTGCACTAACCCGAGGAAGTTGCCATTACCACTTGTAAAGAGTCTATTCTCACTACCCCTAAAGGCCAAGTTGTGTTGGGACAAGTACTGACAGATTGCAAGCAAGTATTTCCTCTCAGACTTAATCATGTTCTCACGGTGGTGATCAAAGGTGGAGCTATTCTTGAGCCTCAAGTGCAAGTCAATCCACTTAGCAGCAGCTTCTTTATGTTTCACTGATCGCTCATGTTCTATAAGCTTTTGTCCCAAATTTTTCCAGTCATGTGTTCCTGTACTAGACAGGGCAACTAAATGAGTACTGCTAAAGAGTTTGCAGCAAAAACAAAATACCAAGTCACTACTTTCGGAATACACCAACCAAGACCTTCTGACTGTCTCACCATTTGTAAGTCGTTTATTATAAAAGATGGGGTTAAATCTTCTATGGTGATCATCATACGGGAAACTGTGATTCATTATCTGAACAGGCCCTGCAGCACTTAACAGACAGCAAACTTTATCATCCATGGGATCTGGCCATTTACCAGGGTCACTATAGACTTCCCTGTGTGTTACTGGATCTACTTCCTTACTTTCCGCCTCACATACATCTAGTTGGTCAGATAAATGAGCTGCTCCTAGCTCTGACCACACAGGAATAGAGTCAATGGATGCCCCAGACACTGACTGAGCTCCACACTCTCTGTCACACTCGGCATTACCACCTGCAAGGTCAGAGCCATTATCACACACCTCTGACTCAGATTCATTATCTGTACATCCAGTACCAGTATTCTCAACATCTACCATACAGCAAGCATCGCTGGGACTTTGGCAGGAACCGTCACTTTCACCTGGTCTGGAAGGACTGCTTGGCACCTCAGGGAAATCTGCCTCTTGAAGCATTTCACTGTCTTGCCACTGACTGCTGTCTAATGTCTGACTAGACTGCATAAATCTCATCATTGAAGCACGTAAACTAGCCACTTGCAATTCTCTCTGAGCCTTTCTTTTTCTATTTGCTGCACCAGAAAGCTTCTTTAGACCTTTTCCAGGCTGTCTGTTAAAAATAAATTTTGGAAATTCAAATGTTAGGAAAGGAAAATGCAATGTTCATAAACTCCCTCAATTCTTATAGCTGCCTACCCACCCAAGTCTTGCAATTCACCCAACTAGACCTTGCAACTACAACTGGTTGTATTAGAGCCAACTTTATACTATTCAAAATTACAGTATACAACACCAGACCACTGTACAGGCTTGTTAATTTCTGCCACTAGACAGCAAATTCAAATCAAGAATCAAGTCATCTGGAACTACAGCTTGCATACATTGAGCACATTTACCCCCGGCTCATTCTATCCATTTGTAAACATTTGGAATGCTATTACTGTACTGGTTTATAAAGTGACAACATGGCTCAATTTAATCTAATTTACTGTCCACACAGATTGTGCCTACAATTTAAGGCAACAGGAATGCTATTCAGTTGTCATGGAAGTGTTTACCGATTCACAGATGCAGAGGATGCGGTATTCATAGCAGAGGATGCGGTATTCATTGGAGCACTTGAAGCTTCCAGATTTCAGTTGGTTCCAATAAAGTTCAAGGTAACCAGTTTCTCAAAGATCTATGAAGGACGAAACATTAATGTAAACATACTGTATGTTACGCTACAAAAAAAAAAAAAAAACATGACACCATTGATGCTCCCCACAGACAATCCTAAGTCACTTATACAAGTCCACTGGAGAACCCCCCTATAATATGATTGTTACTGCCAGTACAACATCTCCTTGAGATATTATAGCACAGTCTGTTCCTTAGATGGGACCTATTAAGACAGCCACAATTGCTTCTTTCACTTGTACTACAAAAATATTTATATATAAACCAGCACACTAATTCCTTGGTTAAATCATATTACCATGCAATTTACATTTTTGATGCGAGATCAGTGTACTAACTGAAAACAAATTCACATTTTTGATGTAGTTAGAAAGTCACACTGAAGCAGTAGAAATAAAACACCATGTTTACAAAGGTCACTGCTATTGTACATAGAGTCCATCACTCACACTGCTATTCCTCCACTATGGCAAGAATGCCAAGTAAATTCAATTATTTCTTCCTACATGTTTTAATCAATAGGTATTCTGAACTTCAGCAGCAGGCGAGAAAAAACCTACACCACCAAATACCTTTGCAGGTAACTGCACTGAACTGTCCTACACATTTTCAAAAGGAAAATTACAGCTAAATAGCAAGGCACTGTGGTATATAGCTATTGCACACTTTCTCTAAGTTTACAATTAGTAACGTCATTCTCACAGCAACCAACTAGTAACGTCATTCTCACAGCAGCCAACAACTTAAAACATTTCCCTGAGTGTTAGTAACTCAAACAAAATGCAGCAGTGCAAGACAAGCCATAAATACTAAACATCTGCACTGCAACTATGGTAGAAGCACAAATCTGCATTCAAATGCAGTTCAGAGAGAGTTAAGAAACTAACACATACTTCCAGTGCACGCATGCTCACTCAGCTTTGTTTCCCCGAGCACCCACATTGCGACATTTAATTTGCCACTGCTCATTAAACTGACAGCAAACTGATACACCAAAATGTAACACAAAAGAAACTCAGCCGTGTAAAACTGCATTGCCCAACAGCAAAAAGGTGAGCAAGAGTTATATAGCATTTCACAAAATCAGAAGGAAAAATCACCACAAATAAGCCTTCAAAAAGATGCACTAGCAATGCTTATGCTGCTATCAAACATGCTTTCACATACTACTGATCTGCAGTAAAAAAAATCAAGTACATCACAAAAAAAATCAAAGCAGAAATCTGTTCAGTCAAATAGGCTACTATGGTTAAACAATGGGTGAAATGAAATAAAGCAAAAAGCTAACTTCATGAAACATTCTAATAGTTCTATTTTCCTCACAGTCCTTGTACCATGCAAAAAAGCCTGCATTATATTTCACTTAATCAAGAAACAAAATTATCAGGTAATACACAAGTACACAAGGTAAAATAAAACTGCCTCAACCCAGGTTCATACGTAGTTATTGCTGTAGAACCCAACACATTAACTTGCACAAAATTCTGTCTGTACAATTAACCATGTTTATACACGAACAGCCTATATTTAAATAGCACTATAGAGGGGTCATTAACAGCATCCCCTTACCTGGCCCTGCACATTAAGGGACATTAACTTTCACAAAATTCTGCCTGTACAATTAACCACATTTATACACAAACAGCCTATATTTAAATAGCACTATAGAGAGGTCATTAACAGCATCCCCTTACCTGGCCCTGCACATTAGCAGACATTAAATTTCACAAAATTCTGCCTGTACAATTAACCACGTTTATACACAAACAGCCTATATTTAAATAGCACTATAGATGGGGTCATTAACAGCATCCCCTTACCTGGCCCTGCACATTAACAGACATTAACGTTCACAAAATTCTGCCTGTACAATTAACCACGTTTATACACAAACAGCCTACATTTAAATAGCACTATAGAGGGTCATTAACAGCATCCCTTACCTGGCCCTGCACATTAACAGACATTAACGTTCACAAAATTCTGCCTGTACAATTAACCACGTTTATACACAAACAGCCTACATTTAAATAGCACTATAGAGGGGTCATTAACAGCATCCCCTTACCTGGCCCTGCACATTAACAGACATTAACTTGCACAAAATTCTGCCTGTACAATTACATGCTTCCCTGGCCCCTGCTTTTTTTCACAAACACATGGTAAAAAATGCTTGCCTGCTTCCTTCACAAATACAAATCCCAAGCGCTGCCCTGCTTCTTTCAAATCACACACAATTACATGCTTCCCTGGCCCCTGCTTTTTCTACACAAAAAAAGCTTGCCTGCTTCCTTCACAAATAAATCCCAAGCGCTGCTTCTTTAAAAGAATACAGTTACATGCTTCCCTGGCCCCTGCTTTTTCCACACACAAACAAAAAAAAAAACCTTGCCTGCTTCCTTCACAATTATATAAATCCCAAGGGCTGCCCTGCTTCTTTAAAAGAATACAGTTACATGCTTCCCTGGCCCCTGCTTTTTATACATAAAAAAAAAAACCTTGCCTGCTTCCTTCACAAATATAATAAATCCCCAGACCCCAATCCTTCACTTACCTCTAGCCACCGAAATTCAAATAAGCCAAAAGGATGGTCTTCTAACCCAAAACACAATTGGTTCCTTCTGTAGTAGTCCACGTGGAAGAACTCCAACTCAAAACCCGGCAAACACGACCACTAAGTCCCAAAATCAAAATTTCACGAATGGTAAACAGCTGCTCCCGCCTCTCAGCTCATCAAGGAAGGAAGGAATGAGAGGCGGGAGTTAGCCCTTTATATACTGTTATTGGCTCAGTGGCCGTGATGTCAGTGGTGTGAAAACACCACTGATAGGTCAGTTTAAATAATGCTCAAAGAGCAGCCACTTGCATTACCTCCTGCATGTACGTCATGCAGGGGAAGGCAATGAGTGACAGGACATGGCTAAAGGCGGGGGCTTCAGAGGGGGAGGGCATTGCTAGGCTACATAGCTAGTTCTCGGTGAAAGAAAGAAAAAAATAAATGTTTTTCTTGCTGTTGTGTTTGTGTTGTTCCTCACTACACAGCACAGCACTTAGAACTCCTCCGCTCTATTGCGCCCTTCTGATGCTAGGGAGGGCACAATTGTAGTCTTTAGGGCAGCGGCAGTGAAATTTAAAAAAAAAAAAAAAAAAGAAACGGGACGTTGTTGTCTGTTCTGCTTTTTCCAGGTTAGGAGTCCTCCTTACAACAGTACTCCGCTCTGTAAATTGCGCCCTTCTGTCAGAAGGGTGCAATTTACAGAGCGGAGTTCTGTGAGACTAACCTGAAAGCGAAGACAACAACGTTTTATTTCTGATCCGCTGCCTAAGACTACAGTGCCTCCCAGCATCAGAATGCTGGGGAGACCGCAATTGTAGTCTTTAGGGCAGCGGACTGTGAAATTAAAAAAAAAGAAATGTTGTTGTCTATTCTGCTTTTTCCAGGTTAGGAATCCTCACAACAGTACTCCGCTCTGTAAATTGCACCCTTCTGTCAGGGTGCATTTACAGAGCGGAGTCTGTTAGAGACTAACCTGGAAAAGCGAACAGCGTTTTTTTTCACAGTTCTAAGATTACATTGCGCCTCCCCAGCATCAGAATGCTGGGGAGACCGCAATTGTAGTCTTTAGGGCAGCGGCGGTGAAATAAAAAAAAAAAAAAAAAAAGAAACGTTGTTGTCTGTTACTCTGTTTGGCTTCCAGGTTAGGGGTCCTCACAGAACTCCGCTCTGTAAATTGCGCCTTTCTGATGCTGAGGAGGGTGCAATTGTAGTCTTAGGGCAGCGGCTGCGGCAGTGAGAAATAAAAAATAAATAAATAAATAAACATTGGTGTCTGTTGGCTTCACTCCGACGATCCGTGAATTGCGCCCTTTTGAGGCCGGCCTGCACGGCGCCCTAGGCGGTCGCCTAGTTCGCCTATGCCTAAGGCCGGCCGTGAATCCAGCAATACAGTAGTAATAACCCCTGAATAAAGTATACTGCAGTCAAGACAGAATGAAATGCATGTGAGATTCAAAACCAAACAGCAAAATCTGTTCAAAGTGTTGCTGCATCTGGAATGTGTGTCCCAAAATCTGGATATGTTGCTCTCAGTCTGCAATATGCAGATAGGATGATTGTCTGATATACCAAACATCCACACTTGTCTACAGCTATATAAAGCAAATGTAGCAGGATGATGTAGCTGAACAAAGCTAGATATGAATGTGTATGAAGAACCATAAAATGTATATTGATGTTGCAGTAACAGTCCTATCACCAAGTTGAAATAGTTATCATATAGGAAACTGTAGTTAGAACAGTAGTGTGTATATAATTGTAGCTATTAGAAATGTACAGCATATGTATTGTTATTCGAAGGTGTTAATATTACGTTCTTTACCCCACCCTATAACCACATATAACCCATTCCACGTGAAAATGGTATGTGCAATTACAATTAACACCCCTGGACGTTTGTCCTGTTGGGTCATATATATTTGCATGTCCGTTGATGCATCTGCCCTGTTCATACATCCACACCTGATGGCCTGTTGCCATCAATTAACCCTGCATGTTGTTGGACTGTGTATTTCTGTTCAAATTATGCATGTGTTATGCACGCTGTTCAATGGTGTGAATATCTGGGTGTTTGGTTAATGGGAATACTAATGCATGCTGTTACAACTAATTATGAATGGTATTATATGTCACTAACCCAAACTGTCATGACATAATGCAAAACATAGGACGACAGGGAAGGCGGGTTCCAGCGGACCCACCTCTCCCACCTCAGCTGGCGAGTGCACCTGGCACTAGTGCCAAGTCCGGACCCTCCTCCGGTGGCCCTGTGCCACCTGCGGGTGGAAGAGTTGCAGGGGATGGGGCTCGCCCCCCCCTCTGCAAGTGTGGCCGGAGGAGAACCACCACTCACCCTCCGTAGCGTCCGGACTGTGGTGCATAGGGAGATTCGGGACTCTGTTCTCGAGCCCCTACGCCAGCTCGAGGCACGGGTGGCGCAACTAACGGGCATGCCTGTTGCCCTGCCTACACAGCCCCCAGCACAGCCCCATCCTGGGCAGTGAAGGAACAGTGGCAACTGCCTATGGGTGGGGATATCAGTTCCACTGTTGCCATCTGCGGGCTCATGGGCTCTGGATATCTAAACCTCCGTCCCCGTCAATTGCGTAACCCCCCCACAAGTGTCAAACACCGCCCCTGTATGCGTCTTGTTTGTCTTGTCTGTTTACCTACCCAACCTACCTCCCCAGCTGTACCGACTTCCTTCACCTGACATACCACTCTCAGCTGAATAAAAAGGGCACTCTGTACCCACAAAAAAATTACGCCCCATACATATCTGCCCATTCCGCACACATGTCTGCTGGACATGGAACCTATCAATTACAATTGGCTGTACAACAAGTATTATTGTTGTCCTGACACCTCTCTCAGGGGTGGAAGGTTTCAAATGTCACACCAAATTACATACATATGCACAGCTGTTGCTGATGAAGAAATGGGCAGCTATGGGCCTTACCTACATCCCTCCTGCACATCCCAAGCTTGTTTCCCTACTGTTTTACCCTCTTTGTGACCCCTTTTTCACCACTTTCCTGTCTCCCCATTTTCTTTTCTTTCAAAGAAAATAGCGTGGGTGTGCGCATGAGTAAGCACGTTTAAGCGGTTGTAAGCGGGTGTGCGCTTGTGTGCGTGGAGCTAACCGCCAGTGCGCATACGTGAGCTCCGCGCAAACCAGCGCTAACCCAGTTACAACTGCTTAAAAGTGCCTTAGTCACTTTGATTGACAGGTCCTGTACCCAGTTCAAAAGCAAAATAAAATCCCACTGTGAGTCCCGAACCCAGGACCTTGGAAACAGTAGTCTGCATGACTTACCACTAAGCCATGACTCTTACACAAGAACATTGTGCTAAAATAAATATATCATGTAATAGTAGGAATGAATGTAAAGGGAATATAGATGTGTAGTACACAAAGCATGCCATTTAGAATTACTATCAAAACTAGTGGATTTCCATAATAGTAGTGTGTGAACAGAAACAGCCATGCTAGTTGGAAGCTAGTAGGTAATAATGTCACTATAGCACCTTGCGAGCCACACACATACTCACAGCAGGATAATCACTACCCATACCCCACAACCTCTTACAGGAACACATCTGGACCAAGTAATAAAATATGTGGAGCAAAGGCCCAAAACCAGGGACACATTACAAATAATGTTACAACAAACGCAGACAGTTCAGAGAGTAACAGGGTCTGCACTTTGTGGGATATTTGGAAGGGTATGCAGTCTGAAACTTGAATGTTTGTCACCATATTCTGACTTGAGCCCAGAGTGATTTGCCAGAAAAAGGTGTGCATGAGATATTGACCAAAATATGAGGCAGAAATGTGGACAACCTGCAAATATCTGTACATATGACGGGTCTGACACCACCATATTTGAATAGTTAAGAGCCTAGACATAGCAACAGTGAATGACTTACAGGGATGCCCCACAGACTCCATGTGAAATGTACAAACAGTAGGCAGAAAGGTGTAACACATGCAATGGTAACTATGGAGTCCTGAAAATATTCATCACTTGCATGGCAGAAAAAGTATAGTAATACATATGCTCATGCTAACCCACAGTCACAACTGCAGCATACCAGACATTTTAATGGGTGTACCCCACTGATATGTACCATTCCATGAGGCACATAACAGATGAACCTGAAAGTCTCTGGGGCCTGCTCAGCAGCATACTCAAATACCCTAATAGATGTCAAGGCCCACACCATGGCCAGACCACACTGCATGCTGTAACATCCTAGCAGATATAGCAAGCATTCCAAGGTGTGAATGTACATGGAAAATAGGAAAGCTACAGCAGCACACTACAGTCAGGACACCTAGCAGGCATACAAGTAGTGACTGTAAAGGGCAACTATAGAAGCCTTAGCAACAAAGTGCAAGCAAAAGTGAAAGGAAAGCACACACACACATTAACAGTAGTAGTAGTTGTAGGTGTCAGTGTACATACACAGTTAGTACAGGAAACTGGGGAAATGAATGGAGGAATGTTAATCTACAACACACCTGGAAATATGAGAGAGATACCAACCTTTACACTCACAGAACATTGTCCACAGCATAACAGCATGGTCCCTGCCCTTAACATCTGAAAGGGCTACGCCTATCTCACATACCTTTTTATAGCACTGTTCTGAAATCACAGTGAGAACTGCAATAAGTACACAACTGGCTGCATGCAATTAGCAAATGCTGGCTAAAAATTGGTGCAGAGGCCATCACAAGGGCATATGCAGATACCTACAAAAGTATGCTGTACTCCCAGTCCACACATGCAATACTTTCATTGCACCCTGACAAGGACGTGAGAGACAGACAGACAGAGAGAGAGACAGAGACATAGAGACAGAGACAGAGAAAACTGCAAATAAGCAGACACAAACAAATTGTTCAGCAACAGCCACCTGAAAGCTGACAACTGGGAAGTGGAGCAGCAGGACAGAGAACCAGACGGCAACACAAGCAGCTGTGACAAACACAGGTAATGTAAAGTAATACTATAAAGGTCTACATACTGTGAACCCTCCATATGTGTCATTGGTCTGTATCCATATGTATATGAAGATGTGTAAAGGGCAGGGGACATACAGCAACTATCAGTGAAGGCTGTACATACATTTGTATGTGACAGCATCTATGTGCACATATCAATGTTGGTTGATTGTAGGTTGTAGTGCCATGTACAAAGTAGGTTTCACAGTTATGTATGTTTAGCAGTATGTTAGTGTGTGTTTGGTATTCAGTAATTCTAATGAGTTCACAACTCATGTGCATCTTGAAAGTGTTCAGAGAGCAGAATCTACACTACAGAAAGGAGCGCCAATACAGGAAATGATGTCGTTTAAAGAACTTCCTGTACATATTTAAAATGCTTTTTGGTGCCTTTCAGTGATGTTGTTCTGAGGAAGCTGCTTCTTGTTTGTAGCGGCGAAAACGCATTTTATTTTAAAATAAATTGGCGTTCAAGATCTTTGGAGTATTTTTGTGGAATCTTTCGGTGTTTCTTGGATTGGTACTCGCACCTCACGTTTTGGTTTTGCTTGTTTGTTCTTTTGCACTTGGTTTATATATATATATATATATATATATATATATATATATATATATATATGATATGCATATATGTATATATACATAGAGAGAGAGATGTAGGAATACATAGACAGATGTAGATAGAATATTGTACAAACATATATATGTAATGCACACATACAGATATAGATATATGTAGATACATATACATAGACAGACTGATCTGACTATCTACAGGTATGACTGTATATGACGACCTTCAACACAGTGCCTTAGTCACTTTGATTGACAGGTCCTGTACCCAGTTCAAAAGCAAAATAAAATCCCACTGTGATTCCCAAACCCAGGACCTTAGAAACAGTAGTCTGCATGACTTACCACTAAGCCATGACTCTTTCACAGAACATTGTGCTAAAATAAATATATCATGTAATAGTAGGAATGAATGTAAAGGGAATATAGATGTGTAGTACACAAAGCATGCCATTTAGAATTACTATCAAAACTAGTGGATTTCCATAATAGTAGTGTGTGAACAGAAACAGCCATGCTAGTTGGAAGCTAGTAGGTAATAATGTCACTATAGCACCTTGCAAGCCACACACATACTCACAGCAGGATAATCACTGCCCATACCCCACAACCTCTTACAGGAACACATCTGGACCAAGTAATAAAATATGTGGAGCAAAGGCCCAAAACCAGGGACACATTACAAATAATGTTACAACAAACGCAGACAGTTCAGAGAGTAACAGGGTCTGCACTTTGTGGGATGTTTGGAAGGGTATGCAGTCTGAAACTTGAATGTTTGTCACCATATTCTGACTTGAGCCCAGAGTGATTTGCCAGAAAAAGGTGTGCATGAGATATTGACCAAAATATGAGGCAGAAATGTGGACAACCTGCAAATATCTGTACATATGACGGGTCTGACACCACCATATTTGAATAGTTAAGAGCCTAGACATAGCAACAGTGAATGACTTACAGGGATGCCCCACAGACTCCATGTGAAATGTACAAACAGTAGGCAGCAAGGTGTAACACATGCAATGGTAACTATGGAGTCCTGAAAGTATTCATCACTTGCATGGCAGAAAAAGTGTAGTAATACATATGCTCATGCTAACCCACAGTCACAACTGCAGCATACCAGACATTTTAATGGGTGTACCCACTGATATGTACCATTCCATGAGGCACATAACAGATGAACCTGAAAGTCTCTGGGGCCTGCTCAGCAGCATACTCAAATACCCTAATAGATGTCAAGGCCCACACCATGGCCAGACCACACTGCATGCTGTAACACCCTAGCAGATATAGCAAGCATTCCAAGGTGTGAATATACATGGAAAATAGGAAAGCTACAGCAGCACACTACAGTCAGGACACCTAGCAGGCATACAAGTAGTGACTGTAAAGGGCAACTATTGAAGCCTTAGCAACAAAGTGCAAGCAAAAGTGAAAGGAAAGCACACACACATTATAACAGTAGTAGTAGTTGTAGGTGTCAGTGTACATACACAGTTAGTACAGGAAACTGGAGAAATGAATGGAGGAATGTTAATCTACAACACACCTGGAAATATGAGAGAGATACCAACCTTTACACTCACAGAACATTGTCCACAGCATAACAGCATGGTCCCTGCCCTTAACATCTGAAAGGGCTACGCCTATCTCACATACCTTTTTATAGCACTGTTCTGAAATCACAGTGAGAACTGCAATAAGTACACAACTGGCTGCATGCAATTAGCAAATGCTGGCTAAAAATTGGTGCAGAGGCCATCACAAGGGCATATGCAGATACCTACAAAAGTATGCTGTACTCCCAGTCCACACATGCAATACTTTCATTGCACCCTGACAAGGACGTGAGAGACAGACAGACAGACAGAGAGAGAGACAGAGACATAGAGACAGAGACAGAGAAAACTGCAAATAAGCAGACACAAACAAATTGTTCAGCAACAGCCACCTGAAAGCTGACAACTGGGAAGTGGAGCAGCAGGACAGAGAACCAGACGGCAACACAAGCAGCTGTGACAAACACAGGTAATGTAAAGTAATACTATAAAGGTCTACATACTGTGAACCCTCCATATGTGTCATTGGTCTGTATCCATATGTATATGAAGATGTGTAAAGGGCAGGGGACATACAGCAACTATCAGTGAAGGCTGTACATACATTTGTATGTGACAGCATCTATGTGCACATATCAATGTTGGTTGATTGTAGGTTGTAGTGCCATGTACAAAGTAGGTTTCACAGTTATGTATGTTTAGCAGTATGTTAGTGTGTGTTTGGTATTCAGTAATTCTAATGAGTTCACAACTCATGTGCATCTTGAAAGTGTTCAGAGAGCAGAATCTACACTACAGAAAGGAGCGCCAATACAGGAAATGATGTCGTTTAAAGAACTTCCTGTACATATTTAAAATGCTTTTTGGTGCCTTTCAGTGATGTTGTTCTGAGGAAGCTGCTTCTTGTTTGTAGCGGCGAAAACGCATTTTATTTTAAAATAAATTGGCGTTCAAGATCTTTGGAGTATTTTTGTGGAATCTTTCGGTGTTTCTTGGATTGGTACTCGCACCTCACGTTTTGGTTTTGCTTGTTTGTTCTTTTGCACTTGGTTTATATATATATATATATATATATATATATATATATATATATATGATATGCATATATGTATATATACATAGAGAGAGAGATGTAGGAATACATAGACAGATGTAGATAGAATATTGTACAAACATATATATGTAATGCACACATACAGATATAGATATATGTAGATACATATACATAGACAGACTGATCTGACTATCTACAGGTATGACTGTATATGACGACCTTCAACACAGTGCCTTAGTCACTTTGATTGACAGGTCCTGTACCCAGTTCAAAAGCAAAATAAAATCCCACTGTGATTCCCAAACCCAGGACCTTAGAAACAGTAGTCTGCATGACTTACCACTAAGCCATGACTCTTTCACAGAACATTGTGCTAAAATAAATATATCATGTAATAGTAGGAATGAATGTAAAGGGAATATAGATGTGTAGTACACAAAGCATGCCATTTAGAATTACTATCAAAACTAGTGGATTTACATAATAGTAGTGTGTGAACAGAAACAGCCATGCTAGTTGGAAGCTAGTAGGTAATAATGTCACTATAGCACCTTGCAAGCCACACACATACTCACAGCAGGATAATCACTGCCCATACCCCACAACCTCTTACAGGAACACATCTGGACCAAGTAATAAAATATGTGGAGCAAAGGCCCAAAACCAGGGACACATTACAAATAATGTTACAACAAACGCAGACAGTTCAGAGAGTAACAGGGTCTGCACTTTGTGGGATGTTTGGAAGGGTATGCAGTCTGAAACTTGAATGTTTGTCACCATATTCTGACTTGAGCCCAGAGTGATTTGCCAGAAAAAGGTGTGCATGAGATATTGACCAAAATATGAGGCAGAAATGTGGACAACCTGCAAATATCTGTACATATGACGGTCTGACACCACCATATTTGAATAGTTAAGAGCCTAGACATAGCAACAGTGAATGACTTACAGGGATGCCCCACAGACTCCATGTGAAATGTACAAACAGTAGGCAGCAAGGTGTAACACATGCAATGGTAACTATGGAGTCCTGAAAGTATTCATCACTTGCATGGCAGAAAAAGTGTAGTAATACATATGCTCATGCTAACCCACAGTCACAACTGCAGCATACCAGACATTTTAATGGGTGTACCCCACTGATATGTACCATTCCATGAGGCACATAACAGATGAACCTGAAAGTCTCTGGGGCCTGCTCAGCAGCATACTCAAATACCCTAATAGATGTCAAGGCCCACACCATGGCCAGACCACACTGCATGCTGTAACACCCTAGCAGATATAGCAAGCATTCCAAGGTGTGAATATACATGGAAAATAGGAAAGCTACAGCAGCACACTACAGTCAGGACACCTAGCAGGCATACAAGTAGTGACTGTAAAGGGCAACTATTGAAGCCTTAGCAACAAAGTGCAAGCAAAAGTGAAAGGAAAGCACACACACATTATAACAGTAGTAGTAGTTGTAGGTGTCAGTGTACATACACAGTTAGTACAGGAAACTGGAGAAATGAATGGAGGAATGTTAATCTACAACACACCTGGAAATATGAGAGAGATACCAACCTTTACACTCACAGAACATTGTCCACAGCATAACAGCATGGTCCCTGCCCTTAACATCTGAAAGGGCTGCGCCTATCTCACATACCTTTTTATAGCACTGTTCTGAAATCACAGTGAGAACGGCAATAAGTACACAACTGGCTGCATGCAATTAGCAAATGCTGGCTAACAATTGGTGCAGAGGCCATCACATGGGCATATGCAGATACCTACAAAAGTATGCTGTACACCCAGTCTACACATGCAATACTTTCATTGCACCCTGACAAGGACGTGAGAGACAGACAGACAGAGAGAGATACAGAGATAGAGAAAATTGCAAATAAGCAGACACAAACAAATTGTTCAGCAACAGCCACCTGAAAGCTGACAACTGGGAAGTGGAGCAGCAGGACAGAGAACCAGACGGCAACACAAGCAGCTGTGACAAACACAGGTAATGTAAAGTAATACTATAAAGGTCTACATACTGTGAACCCTCCATATGTGTCATTGGTCTGTATCCATATGTATATGAAGATGTGTAAAGGGCAGTGGACATACAGCAACTATCAGTGAAGGCTGTACATACATTTGTATGTGAGAGCATCTATGTGCACATATCAATGTTGGTTGATTGTAGGTTGTAGTGCCATGTACAAAGTATGTTTCACAGTTATGTATGTTTAGCAGTATGTTAGTGTGTGTTTGGTATTCAGTAATTCTAATGAGTTCACAACTCATGTGCATCTTGAAAGTGTTCAGAGAGCAGAATCTACACTACAGAAAGGAGCGCCAATACAGGAAATGATGTCGTTTAAAGAACTTTCTGTACATATTTAAAATGCTTTTTGGCGCCTTTCAGTGATGTTGTTCGGAGGAAGCTGCTTCTTGTTTGTAGTGGTGAAAACGCATTTTATTTTAAAATAAATTGGCGTTCAAGATCTTTGGAGTATTTTTGTGGAATCTTTCGGTGTGTCTTGGATTGGTACTCGCACCTCACGTTTTGGTTTTGCTTGTTTGTTCTTTTGCACTTGGTTTATATACATATATATATATATATATATATATATATATATATATATATATATGATATGCATATATGTATATATACACAGAGAGAGAGATGTAGGAATACATAGACAGATGTAGATAGAATATTGTACAAACATATATATGTAATGCACACATACAGATATAGATATATGTAGATACATATACATAGACAGACTGATCTGACTATCTACAGGTATGACTGTATATGACGACCTTCAACACAGTGCCTTAGTCACTTTGATTGACAGGTCCTGTACCCAGTTCAAAAGCAAAATAAAATCCCACTGTGAGTCCCAAACCGAGGACCTTGGAAACAGTAGTCTGCGTGACTTACCACTAAGCCATGACTCTTACACAAGAACACTGTGCTAAAATAAATATATCATGTAATAGTAGGAATGAATGTAAAGGGAATATAGATGTGTAGTACACAAAGCATGCCATTTAGAATTACTATCAAAACTAGTGGATTTCCATAATAGTAGTGTGTGAACAGAAACAGCCATGCTAGTTGGAAGCTAGTAGGTAATAATGTCACTATAGCACCTTGCAAGCCACACACATACTCACAGCAGGATAATCACTGCCCATACCCCACAACCTCTTACAGGAACACATCTGGACCAAGTAATAAAATATGTGGAGCAAAGGCCCAAAACCAGGGACACATTACAAATAATGTTACAACAAACACAGACAGTTCAGAGAGTAACAGGGTCTGCACTTTGTGGGATGTTTGGAAGGGTATGCAGTCTGAAACTTGAATGTTTGTCACCATATTCTGACTTGAGCCCAGAATGATTTGCCAGAAAAAGGTGTGCATGAGATATTGACCAAAATATGAGGCAGAAATGTGGACAACCTGCAAATATCTGTACATATGACGGGTCTGACACCACCATATTTGAATAGTTAAGAGCCTAGACATAGCAACAGTGAATGACTTACAGGGATGCCCCACAGACTCCATGTGAAATGTACGGACAGTAGGCAGAAAGGTGTAACACATGCAATGGTAACTATGGAGTCCTGAAAGTATTCATCACTTGCATGGCAGAAAAAGTGTAGCAATCCATATGCTCATGCTAATCCACAGTCACAACTGCAGCATACCAGACATTTTAATGGGTGTACCCCACTGATATGTACCATTCCATGAGGCACATAACAGATGAACCTGAAAGTCTCTGGGGCCTGCTCAGCAGCATACTCAAATACCCTAATAGATGTCAAGGCCCGCACCATGGCCAGACCACACTGCATGCTGTAACACCCTAGCAGATAAAGCAAGCATTCCAAGGTGTGAATGTACATGGAAAATTGGAAAGCTACAGCAGCACACTACAGTCAGGACACCTAGCAGGCATACAAGTAGTGACTGTAAAGAGCAACTATTGAAGCTTTAGCAACAAAGTGCAAGCAAAAGTGAAAGGAAAGCACGCACACACACACACACATTAACAGTAGTAGTAGTTGTAGGTGTCAGTGTACATACACAGTTAGTACAGGAAACTGGAGAAATGAATGGAGGAATGTTAATCTACAACACACCTGGAAATATGAGAGAGATACCAACCTTTACACTCACAGAACATTGTCCACAGCATAACAGCATGGTCCCTGCCCTTAACATCTGAAAGGGCTACACCTATCTCACATACCTTTTTATAGCACTGTTCTGAAATCACAGTGAGAACTGCAATAAGTACACAACTGGCTGCATGCAATTAGCAAATGCTGGCTAACAATTGGTGCAGAGGCCATCACATGGGCATATGCAGATACCTACAAAAGTATGCTGTACTCCCAGTCCACACATGCAATACTTTCATTGCACCCTGAGAAGGACTTGAGAGACAGACAGACAGAGAGAGAGAGACAGAGACAGAGAAAATTGCAAATAAGCAGTCACAAACAAATTGTTCAGCAACAGCCACCTGAAAGCTGACAACGGGGAAGTGGAGCAGCAGGACAGAGAACCAGATGGCAATACAAGCAGCTGTGACAAACACAGGTAATGTAAAGTAATACTATAAAGGTCTACATACTGTGAACCCTCCATATGTGTCATTGGTCTGTATCCATATGTATATGAAGATGTGTAAAGGGCAGGGGACATACAGCAACTATCAGTGAAGGCTGTACATACATTTGTATGTGAGAGCATCTATGTGCACATATCAATGTTGGTTGATTGTAGGTTGTAGTGCCATGTAGAAAGTAGGTTTCACAGTTATGTATGTTTAGCAATATGTTAGTGTGTGTTTGGTATTCAGTAATTCTAATGAGTTCACAACTCATGTGCATCTTGAAAGTGTTCAGAGAGCAGAATCTACACTACAGAAAGGAGCGCCAAGACAGGAAATGATGTCGTTTAAAGAACTTCCTGTACATATTTAAAATGCTTTTTGGCGCCTTTCAGTGATGTTGTTCTGAAGAAGCTGCTTCTTGTTTGTAGCGGCGAAAACGCATTTTATTTTAAAATAAATTGGTGTTCAAGATCTTTGGAGTATTTTTGTGAAATCTTTCGGTGTGTCTTGGATTGGTACTCGCACCTCACGTTTTGGTTTTGCTTGTTTGTTCTTTTGCACTTGGTTTATATATATATATATATATATATATATATATATATATATATATATATATATATATATATATGATATGCATATATGTATACATACATAGAGAGAGAGATGTAGGAATACATAGACAGATGTAGATAGAATATTGTACAAACATATATATGTAATGCACACATACAGATATAGATATATGTAGATACATATACATAGACAGACTGATCTGACTATCTCCAGGTATGACTGTATATGACGACCTTCAACACAGCCTGTCCCACCACCTCTGTCACTCACACCCCCTCTGTGCCCCCCCCTCCACATCTATAGCAATATATGTACATCAACATATATATGTGTATATGTATACAGACATATATATATATATATATAGATAGATATATACATATAGATATATCTATATACACACATATATCTATATATATATATATATATATATATATATAGAGAGAGAGAGAGAGAGAGATGTATATAAATTCTGAGTGAGGCACATGTGTACAGATGTATTGCAACAGGTGCCTGGTGACAAAGGCATGGAGTGAACACCAGTGTCAAAACCGGAGTACCATACCACATTCCAAATCACCTACACCAGTAACCACCAGATATGTGATTGGCTGCCCACCACTGCATGTGTCAGGGGTGAACAGGGTCATAAATGTGTACAATAGCGGCCCCAATGATATTCACAGTGGCACACTATCCCTGGAATACCTGCACATGGTATGTGTCAGCGGACATGGTGTGTCAGCTATGGACATGTAGGTCAGTGTACCCCTCCACGCCACATAATGGATGCCATGGTATGGACCTCACATGACAGCTACAGATATTGAGAAGGACACAGTGACATGTACAACACCGTGACAATGCACTCAAACGCATTACCAATGCACAGTGACTGACAACACCACAGAGTACACATATACTACCCACATAGAGGTTACCACTCCCGGATTTACATATGTAAGTCACACCCATGACAGATGTCCAACAACTATAGTAACACCTCACACCATCCACAACCTAAATGTCTGCTGTGTGTCATCCGTGCCACTGCAATAGAGTGCACATGTGGAGGTAAAAGTTCCTACCCACAGATAAGACATACCCTGCAATAAACCACACAGTGTTAAGAAGCAAGACTCCCCATGAGTACATGTCGCACATACCCCTGCTGAATGTTAGTCAGATAGGTAATATGCCATATGAGTCACCCTGTGTAACTGTGTGACAGCAGCAGGTACCATCACTCCACATGTGTCACAATGGTCAGGGTAGCATAACAGTACGCTGCTGTAGTCCCAGGGGCAATAGCATATTGTATAGTATTGTATTGTAATGTAATGTATTGTGTTATATTGTATTGGTATGTTGAGGTGCCTCCTTCGTGGAGTGGAACCACTGCTGCTGTGCGCCAGTGTACAGGTACATATCCTGTAGTCAGGCTAGTGTTACATAGCACTTCTATATGTGTGTTTAGCTCCTGTCAGAGTTTATGTAGCATGCAACTGGGGATACCATCAGGTCCCATTCATGTTGTGTATTCTGCTGTCCTGAGGGTGGCTCTCACCTGGACATCTGTGATGACAGGGAGGTTACAGTCAGCTGGGATAACTATGTCTTATTTTGGGGAAGAGGGCGGGGTGACACCTGCACTGAACCTGTCTGCCACAATGTTGTCAATATCTGTGGTGTCAGTGAAACAGGTGTTGTTGTGTACTAATTATGGGCATAGAGGATGAATCCTGACCAGGTTGCTAACATAACTGAAGAAGGCCTTCTGGTTATCTGTAGTGTCCCTCTTGATTTCCCTCTCAAATTTGCCCATGGATGTTTGTATGATGGAAAATAGATCCTTACTAGTTCTGCTCAGATATGCCCTCCCTTTATGGAATTATGATCTGTCTTGCAGTAGCTTCCATCTTCTGTAATACAATCTGTCTATAGCTGGGGTCCACCAGACAGGATGCTGTCCCTTTGTGGAGAGTGTCTTGGTCATATATGGGATTGCATGATCCATGCATTCTCGGAGATGTCTGTAGAAAGCAAATGTGTAGGGGTCAGCATTGTGGGTTGTATCTGCCACTGGCCCAGTGGGCTGAAAGGATACCATGTCACTGTTACAAAGTGTAAAGTTTGCATCTGTAATGTTATTCACTATAGTCGTTTGTGCTGGTGGTGGAGGTGGGATATGTATATCCAGGGCAATCAGTGTGTGGTCAGCTCACAGTAGTTGATGATGTAGGCCATACAGTACCTAGATACAAACCCTAGAGTGAGGAGGTGCTCTTGACCTGAATCAGTGTTCTGACTGCTGGGGTTTGGTAGTATGTCGTATGGAGTGTGCCAGGTACTGTTGCACAGTTGCTGGCTGAGCACTGATACCTGGCCATTTACATGTGTATCCACCAATAGACAGACAGATGCTACATATGTGAGATATGTTGTATCATAACAGTCGAGTAGTATGTGTAGTATGTGTGCCAAATTCTGCTGACATATATTGCTGATATCAGGTTATTTTCTTTCTCAGGTACATGGCCCACCCGTGGAATCCCACTTACTCCACAGCTGAGGATGAGGAGATACATCAGAGCCTGGTGCGGGATTATGCAATACTCTTTTCCCACACCAGCCAGAATCAGCAGGAGAGGGCTGCACTGTGGCAAGACCTTGTCCGTCGGGTAAATGACATAGGCACACATAATAGGACATATGAGCAGGTACAACATCACTGCAGTGATTTAATCAGACATGTCCATCAGCGTGCATCGGATATCCACAGGCAACAGGTCGCCACAGGTGGTGGGGTGGCTACACATTCCCCACTCACCAGACTGGAGGGACTACTCATGAGTGTAGTGGCTCCAGTCCGCCAGCAACAACAACAGCAGCAGACATGCATTATGATGGAGGCTGGAGCCACGCAGCAGCAAGACAGTGAACGTGCAGGTAATATGCCATATGTATAGTTGACTGTTGTGTACACTGGTAGTTAATGCATGTGTGAGGTGTGTCCTTGGTTTGTAGCTGTCACCATAGTATTTAATGTGCAAGTGTGATATCCTCAATATTAGCAGCTGACCTGTGAAAGGCGACTGTTGTACTACTGACCTGTATCATACTCAGTAACAATGGCACAGTTGTGCCCACTGACATTAGTTTCTTCATGTCTGCAGGTCCCTCTGGTATAACAGCAATGCAGCCTATCCATGCTGGTGAGTGTGTATTAACAATTCCTGTAATAGTGTTGATAGTAATAGTACTATTTGGCTCACTTAGTAGTGCTCTTTGTATGCATGTAGGTGTGTCTGTGTCTGTGTGTTGATATCACGCATACTGAGTACTGTACAATTGTGTGAAACTGTGTGCATGTGTGCACGTGTGCATGTGTGCACATGTGCACGTGTGCACCTGTGCATGTGTGCATGTGTGCATGTGTGCACCTGTGCACGTGTGCATGTGTGCATGTGTGCACCTGTGCATGTGTGCATGTGTGCACCTGTGCATGTGTGCATGTGTGCACCTGTGCATGTGTGCACGTGTGCACATGTGCACGTGTGCATGTGTGCATGTGTGCATGTGTGCACTTGTGCATGTGCGCATGTGTGCACCTGTGCATGTGTGCACGTGTGCACGTGTGCATGTGTGCACCTGTGCATGTGTGCATGTGTGCATCACTGGTAATGTGTAGACATTGTAAACTGTGTTTCCTGTTTCCCTCCCACAGGTTCTGGTGCTGCTCTGGTGTCATGTAGCAGGGAACCTGAATCAGGTGCCGTGGGTACTGATAATGATGACATCTGTGTAATGACACAGGAAAGTATGCCAGGGTCCGCCATTGGTCAGCTGATTGACAGTACACAGCTGTCGACCCCATCAATGCGCACAGTTATCCTGCCAATACACCCTTTGTCACCAATGTCCCTAGGTGATGGACAGCATACAGTGGGCATTGACCAGGGTAATGTGGGATCTGTGGCACATGCCTCCCCACACAGCAGCCATGGGCATGGCCCAGAGATGGTACCACACAGACAGATGTCCAGGGGTTCTCGTGGGAGCATCCATGGGTGTACTGCCCCTGTCAGACATGCCCACAGTGGTCTTACAACCTCAGCTATGTTTCGGGCTGTCATGCAGGCACAGTCACGTATGGAACGGTACACCAGACAGGGTCTGAGGGAGCTGACAGCATGTCGCACAGCCATGACTGACAGTATGCGTGACATTGCGGCTGCCATCCGTGATTTCACCGATATCATAGACAGACGTTGTGGGGACATATTAGACCGGTTCCACAACTACATGTCCAAGAGCCAGGGCGATGGTGGGCGGTTGAGGCGTCGGCGTGGCTGTATGCCAGCAACAGCAGCAGCTGGCAGTCGCCGGATGACAACAGGGCCACGGCCACCCCGTAGTGCCAGCAGCAGCCCCAGCAATGCTGGGTCTGTGCTGCCATCAGACCGTCCCAGGAGACCACGTGCACGTGGCTCTGGCCGGGCCCGACAGGGATCTGTGTCCAGTCAGCGAACACCTGCTTCTGATGACAGTACCCAGTCTGGGTTGGTACTGGATACGGTCCGTAGCACCCCTGCAAGGCACAGGTACCGTGTCCATGGCCAGAGACACTGATCTGTATGACCTGGCAGGTACAGTCTGTGGCTGTCCACAAACACCAGTATATGGCAGCCATGAGGTGGAACTGTGTGCATCCATACACACATGCGAATTGACAACACCTAGGGCTACCGCATACATGCACACACTGCATCAACATTGCCCCACCTTCTACTGCTGTCCCTCACCAACACACATACACATACATGTCAATTGGTGGTATCGGTGGCTGACTCAGGCATACCAAGTTCACACCCTGTGCATATGATGAAACTGTGCCACCTTCTGCAATCTGTAACAACTGTGCAGGTACATGTTGCTGATGCACAGGGTGACCACATAGATGTGTAGTAATAGTATCATGTTGTTAACAGTACTGTGTGCTGAATTAATTGTGGGTATATCACAGCATGCCTGATGCAGTAAGTGTGTGATTGTCATGTCCTGTTGTCTACACCCATGGTAAGTACCATAGTGTATCATCTGCACATGTTGGCATACTGGTGGTAATGATGTCAACAGAAGGCTACATACATAGGTAGCACAGGGGATAAGGTAATGAATGTAGTAATACGCAATGATGGACATGTAAATTGCAAGTGGCATGTTGCCCACACTGGACTCTGCAATGCAGATGTTTGAGGATGTTGATATGTGTGCAGTACTACACGACTGGTACAGGACACACAGGAGCACCCTAGCACTGCATGCTCACATCTCATACCATGCTAGACAGCCCCAACACACAAAACTAACTGTCACAGGAGGAGTCCCCATATATGTCAGGGATACTGTGGTGGCAGGCCAGGTAGCATACATCCTACTAAGTATGGAACCACTGAGTGAAGGCTCAGTGTCTGTTATTTGACATGTGTATTACTGCAGGTATGAGCACATGGGTTTCCATCCAGTTATTGTACATCCTGACAGTACATGGTCTGTACACTTGTGTGCACTGAGACTGGACCCTAGCCATCTGACCCGTGTATTTCCATGTACATGTGCATAGTACCTGCATATTTGCAGTGTTACCTACTGGAACTGGTACAGCTTGTTTGTTGTACAATGGACTACATGCAGCCCTGTTTACTGTAGCTTTGTTTGCATGCATGTTTGCTTGCAATTACCCTGGAATACTGATCACACCTGCAATGCATAGTTATAGAGCTTCTGTGGACTCCTAGTGCCATCTGCATAGCTTACTATATGTATGTCCATGTCCCACTTGACAGGATGCCACTGTTTGTCCTGTTCACATGTACATTGCCTGTGACACAGTGCATATGACTTACCTGGCATGTGTCCACGTGAGCAGTCATATGTGCTACAGCTAACTAATCACAGGCACTACACCTTCACATAT
The DNA here is from genome assembly GCF_019279795.1 of Protopterus annectens. NCBI lineage: Eukaryota > Metazoa > Chordata > Ceratodontiformes > Protopteridae > Protopterus > Protopterus annectens. The sequence continues at coordinate 1,992,888,377 of NC_056733.1, read as the reverse complement.
TCATCTTCTGTTGAACTACCTGCTTCGCTAGGGATGGCCTGCACCTGTCACCCCTGGGCTTTCAGATATTGGCAAAGGCTCTTGCTACCCCCATAGTGCCTATGTTAGGCAAGGCTCAAATGACAAACCCACCTTCATAGGTATCACAAGGGATAAGAAACTAAGAGTAATGCTACCCAACGCCAGAAGTCTAAACCTCCAGATGCATGCACCCAAAACACTCCTTGGCATGGAGAACATCGATATCTGTGCAGTAACAGATGCCTGGTTCAGGGCTACTGAGAGCACACCAGCACTACCAGGTTTAACCTGGTTGATTTCTTTGAAACAGTCACCAAGGCCATTGGAGGGAAGGTGGTTCACACAGCCTACCTGGACCTCGCAAAAGCTTTCACAACAATACCCCACTTGAGCATTCTGGAGAAGCTCACCAGCTTAAATATAAGCCCCTATGTCACTAGATGGATTGCACAGTGGCTCAAGGACAGAACCCACATGGTTAGAATTGCTGGAGCCATGCTAGACTCCAAACCAGTTACGAGTTGTGTCCCACAAGGCTCAGTCCTGGGACCTCTCTTGTTTGTTATATATTTATTGGAGGTACAGGCCAACACGGACGGACTGTGGCTGACCAAATATGCAGATGACTGCGAACTGGCCACCATAATCGACTTCCAGCTGACACAAGCATCTTACAAAGGGGCATCATAGAAACAGGCCAGAGCCATGGCCTTCAGCTGAACAGTGTTTAGAAAGGGGAATGTGCATCCTGTAGTCTGTTCACCTAGTTGCCAAAAGGGACATTGTCCTCACACACACTAACCCCCCTCAGCCAAAAATACACACTTGCCATTTGCAGGATTCAAACCCCTATCTGACTATGTTATGACACTCAACACGGACACATTAGCAGAGTGTGCTATTCGCATTACTGGGAGGTTTCCCTTCTCTTGCTGTACTTATAGGGTGCTGACATCATCAGTGTTTAGAAAGGGAAATGTGCATCCTGTAGTCTGTTCACCTAGTTGCCAAAAGGGACATTGTCCTCACACACACTAACCCCCCTCAGCCAAAAACACACACTTGCCATTTGCAGGATTCAAACCCCTATCTGACTATGTTATGACACTCGAGACGGACACATTAGCAGAGTGTGCTATTCGCATTACTGGGAGGTTTCCCTTCTCTTGCTGTACTTATAGGGTGCTGACATCATCAGTGTTTAGAAAGGGAAATGTGTATCCTGTAGTCTGTTCTCCTAGTTGCCAAAAGGGACATTTCCCTCACACACAATAACCCCCCTCAGCCAAACACACACACTTGCCATTTGCAGGATTCAAATCCCTACCTAACTATATTATGACACTTGAGACGAACGCATTAGCGGAGCTCGCTATTTACATTACTGGGAGGTTTCTCTTCTCTTGCTGTATTTATAGGGTGCTGACATCATCAGTGTTTAGAAAGGGAAATGTGCATCCTGTAGTCTGTTCACCTAGTTGCCAAAAGGGACATTGTCCTCACACACACTAACCCCCCCTCAGCCAAAAACACACAGTTGTCATTTGCAAGATTCAAACACCTATTTGACTATGTTATGACACTCGAGACGGACACATTAGCAGAGTGTGCTATTCACATTACTGGGAGGTTTTTCTTCTCTTGCTGTACTTATAGGGTGCTGACATCATCAGTGTTTAGAAAGGGAAATGTGCATCCTGTAGTCTGTTCACCTAGTTGCCAAAAGGGACATTTCCCTCACACACACTAACCCCCCCCCTCAGCCAAACACACTTGCTATTTGCAGGATTCAAACCTCTACCTAACTATGTTATGACATTTGAGATGGACGCATTAGCGGAGCATGCTATTCGCATTACTGGGAGGTTTCCCTTCTCTGCTATACTTATATAGTACTGACATCATCGGTGTTTAGAAAGGGGAATGTGCATCCTGTAGTCTGTTCTCCTAGTTGCTGAAAGGGACATTTCTCTCACACACACTAATCCCCCTCAGCCAAACACACACATTTGCCATTTGCAGGATTCAAACCCCTATCTAGCTATGTTATGATACTTGAGACGGACACATTAGCGGAGTGCGCTATTCACATTACTAAGAGGTTTCGCTTCTCCTGCTATACTTATAGAGTGCTGACATCATCGGTGTTTAGAAAGGGGAATGTGCATCCTGTAGTCTGTTCTCCTAGTTGCCAAAAGGAACATTTCCCTCACACACACATTAACCCCCCTCAGACAAACACACACACTGAGCATTTGCAAGATTCAAACCTCGACCTATGTTATGACACTTGTGACAGACGCATTAGCGGAACGCGCTATTCGCATTACTGGGAGGTTTCCCTTCTCCTGCTATACTTATAGAGTGCTGACATCATCGGTGTTTAGAAAGGGGAATGTGCATCCTGTAGTCTGTTCTCCTAGTTGCCAAAAGGGACATTTCCTTCACACACAATAACCCCCCTCAGACAAACACACACACTGAGCATTTGTAGGATTCAAACCCCTACCTAATTATGTTATGACACTTGTGACGGACTCATTAGCGGAGCACACTATTTACATTAATGGGAGGTTTCCCTTCTCCTGCTATACTTATAGAGTGCTGACATCATCGGTGTTTAGAAAGGGGAATGTGCATCCTGTAGTGTGTTTTCCTAGTTGCCAAAAGGGACATTTCTCTCCCACAGACTTACACGTACACCAACCCCACTCACTCACACACTGAGCATTTGTAGGATTCAAACCCCTATCTAACTATGTTATGACACTTGTGACAGATGCATTAGCAGAGCACGCTATTCGCATTACTGGGAGGTTTCTTTTCTCCTGCTGTACTTATAGGGTGCTGACATCATCGGTGTTTAGAAAGGGGAATGTGCATCCTGTGGGGAGGCAGACACCAAGCACACTCTGGCTAAGCTGTCATTCCCTAGGGCAAACAGCCTAGTGTTGACCTCTACACCCATATGTTTAATTGTCAAATGCACATTATTTGTTGCTGATAGACTGTTTGCACATCTTTATTGCCATAGCATTCCCTGTTCGTATGAACAACTTGTGCATCTGTGGAAGATGTTCGCATATGGGAGGGATCCACTATATCACGTATGTCTCTGTAGTCATTTAACTGTGTGCACTGGGCAGACTGCTGTAATGTGGTTGGCTCCTGGAATAACACGTAAAAATACCAGATATGTGTGTCCAACTGCTAAACTGAGATTTGGCCTAAGTGTGTGAGCATGCCCAGTTCAGCCTTCCCATGGCATGTTGTCTGACATATGTCTCATTTATCAAAGTGTGTGAGCATGCCCAGTGTGAGCATTCCATATGTTGGACTCTGCAGCCCACCACATTTGTGGATGAGTGTGAACTTCAACAAATATCACCCGTTTATAGTTGTGTGTTGTGTGTCATGTTGTGTAATTACTGTACAACTGCTTTGTGTGTGAACACAACAGGATTATACTGTGCCTGCAGTGTTTGCATGGGATACTTTGCATACAGTTGTCAACATCCTTTCACACTGACCTAACACTGTAGTACTGTATAGTGTACTGGTAGTACTTTGACTGTGGTGGACAGTATCCTGGGCTTTAGTGCTATCACTGCTTTACATTTCAATAGTGAGCACAACAGCCTGGTTGGGGCCAGTTATGTACATCTGACCATGTTGCATTCTGTTCAGATATGAACTACATAAACCAGGCTTGTCCAACATTGGTAGTGTATTACACAACATAGGTGTACATTTGCAAACATTAGCAATGTGCCCTAGTCCATGTCTAATGTTAGTTGGAGAGTGTGTTTGTCCTTCAACACACATTGTAAGTGGAGTTTGCCATGACATATGTCATAGTTAGTATACTGTGCCTCTGTCTACCTGTGACATGACAGTGATACCCAGGATAAAGCTGCCATCTCCCATCCACTCATCAAGATTCCTATTGAGGAAGATTGATAAGTGACTCTATGGGTAGCCTGTACTTGGAGTTCACTCATGGGTGGGGGTGGCTTCTGTGTTATGGATCATGCAGTACAGCTTGTCCTATATAAGTCAGTGCTGGGGTTCAGGTCTCTCATGTGCATAGCTCACTGCCATTCAGATTGTACAAGGTGCAGCATGTTTATTGATACCAGCAACACAGGCAACACATGGCATCTGTGCAAGCTCTTTGATACTCCTGGTGAGGTACTGTTGGGGACTTTACGGTTGATGGAGGTGTCTGCTGAGGTACATCCCACAGGGGCTATTGTAGTCAATTGTACCGCTGATGAAGGATGACTGCAGAGCCACAATGACATCCCCTTATCTAGATCTGACAACCTTCATGATTAGGTGGGTATATGGTATGTTTCTGTAAACACTACAGCACATGTTTGTCCAATGCAGGATATCTATCACCTTGTGTCCCCAGGTCTCTCATTACATGTTAACTACATAATGGGTTAACACCTATGTGGTACTTGGTGGGTACTTACTGTATATCCACGGGGGTTGACTATACACTTTTCTGCAATTAGCTTGCTGACATGGCTATGGCACCAGTTGTCTGTTTCTATGTGGCCCTTTTGTGGGATGCTTGTGTCAGCTGGTGGATCATATGTGGTGAGCAGTTTGTAGTCCTCTGCAAACATGTTCGGACACAGTCCTTCCATGTTTGCCTGTACCTATGGGACATATATACCAGACGAGGGAGATCCCAGGACCAAGCCTTGTGGGATGCCAGTTATATCTGGTTTGTAGTCTGACATGGCTGCAGCATGTCTGACCATGTCTGTTCTGTCCTTGGTCTGGTTTGCAACCCCTCTACTGACATAGGGGTTTATATTTAAGCTGGTGAGCTTATCTATAATGAACACGTAGGGTATTGTATAGAAGCCTTTGCAAGGTCCAGCTACGCTGTGTGGACCACATTGCCCTCATCAATGACCTTAATGACTGTTTCAATTGAGTCAAACATGTTTAGGGGCAGGATCTGCACTTAAGAAAGCCACACTGGGTAGGGTCCGGTGTCAGTAGGTCCCCAGTATCTTTATGTCTGTGGTACATGCTGATCCTTTCCATAGCTGTGCAGACCGAGCTTCACAGGATTCTGGGGTAGTAGTTTTCAGTATCCATTCAGGCAACACCTTTGTTGAGAAGGACCACTGTTGTTGTACACTGCTCTTTGGGTACATATTCTGTGGTAAGGCTGACATTGAGCAGTAGTGTGATTTGGCATTCCATTCATCTTGGAGTCCATGTTGCACTAAGCCCAGGACACCATCTCATACCATTGCTGCTGTGTGTTTTACTTTGTAGATGCTGGCTGTTACCTCAGCATCTGCAATGTCAGGGGGCCAGCAGTCTGCTGGGATAGATATTCTGCATTCGGGGTTGCACTGCACCTGTCAGGATGTATGTTGGCAATATGTGTGTGTGTTTGTGATATTTGTGTGATTCAGAGCATATCTGTGAATTCCCAACATGGTTCCTACCATCAGTTGTGAAAGCCTTGGGATTATCCTTAGTGTCCTGTACAATTTGTATCTTCATAGGTTCATAGGTTCATACTAGGCTATCCACCCTAGGGCATTTGTTAGCCTAGCCAGAGTGTGTGTGGCTTTTGCCACCTTGCTATGTGAATATTATGGCCATTTATGATTTGCTTTGCTGTGCCTCTGTCTGGACATGACACAGTGAAGACCCCCAGTGTAACTCTACAATCATCCATCCACTTGGCAAGATTCCTGTTGAAGAGTGTCAGTGAGGGGCTCTGCCTAACATGGAGTGGGATTCTGGTCCAGGGTGTGTGGAGCCTCTGGATTATGTATCTGTCCCACCAGCACATCCTATTTCATTATTTGTTGAGGCTGACATCTCTCACTCTCACAGCTCCGATGGCTTTGAGTTTTCTGGGGTGGAACATGTCCATTACTCCTGTGTTGGGCATGGCCTTCTACAACAGGCATGCAATGCCTCTGTGTAGGCAGTATGTGACTGCATTCAGCTGGGGTGTCTACAGCCAGGCAGCATATAACATATATTTGAGACCCTTTATCCTCTTGGTGAGGTACCTTTGAGGTCTTTCTAACTGCTGCAGATGTCAGGTAAGGTACATCCCATATGAGGCATTGTACTAGATTATGGGTGTGATAAGAGAACAGTATAGGGGCACAATGACCTCTGTTGACGTAGATGTGAATCCTTTCCTGATACGGTGTCAAATGTAGACAGTCTTCCTAGCCACATTGGCAATGTGGGTGTCACATAACAGGTTACTGTCCACTTGTGTCCCTAGGTCCCTGGTTACTCCTTCCATACATAATGGTTTACCACCTATGTGGTAATTTGTGGTACCTTGTTTGGTATTTGGTGGGACATTCATACTGTCCAGTGTCTTCAGTATGGCTGGGTGGGGTTCCTGTGTGTGAGAGTGTGGTCTGTAGCATGCTACAGACTGTACAGCAGTCTTGCCTACAGTTAGTTGCACATGGGTGGACTCCAATGCCTTGTGCATTGTCAGTTACCTGGACATATGGGTGTCTGTGCTGAATATGGATACTCACCCTCCTTTTTATGTTTTGTTCCAGGTTTTGGGGCCATGACACATGATATGTGGTATAACCTGGTAGTGCTGGTGTGCTGTCAGGAGGCTTGCAGCAGGTTTCTGTCACTGCACAGACATCGATGTTCTCCATACTGGGGATGGCCTTGGGAGCATGCATATTGGGGTTTACACATCTGGCATTGGTCAGCATTACACTTATGTTTCTTTCCACTTATGTTTTCCAGGGTGGTGGGTCAGTCTTTTCAGCCTTGCCTACAAAAGGCTCTATGGAGGTGGCAAAGGCCTTATCCAATATCCAGACGCCCAGGTGTAACAGGTGCAAGCCATCCCAAGAACAGCTGCGTGGCTTGTCAAGCATGACATCCCAAGCAGACAGACATTGGATCCCCTTGGAATTACACCAGTAAGTGTGCCACTTGCTATGACTGATCATTCTGTGTTTGTACTGCGGCATTATTCTTGGTAAGGGTAGGATGCTGCAAACGGTGAGTGTCATACCGGCCTGGACTACATAATCAGAGAGCTCATCTATGTCTCTTTTCATGTAGTCTAGGGAGGTACATCTCAGGTCATTCACACCAGCATGGACTATGACTGCATCATATTTCTACTTGCTTTGGAGTGACCTGCATACTTCTGTTATGTGGCGTATTGTGGCAGCCTACAGACAGCTTACTGTACCCTTTCCCTTGTTCAGTCTGGTGTGCGGGACAGCAGTGTGTCTGACTATGGAGTCACCTATTACAACTGTATCAGGCATGTTGTTTCTCCTTCTGGCCTGTGACTGTTTGGCACACCAGATTTGTGTACTATGTGTTGCATGTGCTATGTTTGGAGGTTGTTTGATTGGGTGTCTGCTTTAGAGGCCTCTGTTGGTGTGCTGTGTTTGTAATTTGTGCCTCCGGGAATGTTTTTCTGTGTTTATGTGTTTGGTTTGCAGTTGTGATAGGTCTATGTGGGACTGTGTTTGTGGTGTGTGTGGTTACCTTCTCCTCCTGACTAGTTTTGGGAGTACTGAGTTGAGGGAGCACAGCCTCCAGTTTGGATAGATGGTTGCATCTCTCACATATATTTGTATTTCTTGGGTGGAGTTGGGGGTTGTCTGTGTACTTGGGGCAGGTGTAACATTGCCTCAGGATTCACAGATTCAACTTGTTGTGGCTGGCCTTAGTGGATTGTATGTGTGGACAGATTTTATTGCCATACTACTGATCAGTGATTACTTCATTGTTTATGTTTGCTCTATCATGTAGTAGCTTCCTCATTCTCTTGCATGGTTTGGTTATGGCTGGTGTCCATGGCATTGTGTCTTGTTTTAATTTAGGATTGCATAATCCAAGCATTCCTGGCAGTGTTCATGGAATGGCTGTATTACAGGTTCTGAGGTGTGGCCCATATTTTGCACCTGCACAGGACCTTTAATGGATTCCACATCAGTTTGGAGGAGTGCAAATATTGCTTTACACATGTTTTCCACTGTGGTTTTCTGGCCAGGGACTGTGGTCAGGATTTGTATATCCAGTGTGATTACTCTATGGTCTGGTTTTACCAGTGAGCAATACACTTCTCATCTTGCCATCCAGTACCCATGTTGCTGATTATCACATCCAGTATGCTTACCCCTCTTGTGGGAGTGGTACGTTGTTCCTGGGCCTTTTGGTTTATGGATTCTATGAACTTTTGTCCTACACTGTTGGAGCTAGTATAATGCTCCCAGTCTATGTCTGGGTATTTTCAGTCACCCAATATAATGTGGTTTGGAGGACTTGATATATTCATGTATTCCAGCATAGGCCAGGTGCAGTTCCTGGTGTTGGGACAGTAGTCTGTAGCAGACTATAAACTGGGGGGCAGTTTTAGCCACTGTTACTTGACCATGGCTAGTCCATGCTGCTTTTTGTTGTGGTACCAACATGGGGGTGTGGTTATCCTTGACAATTCTTGCTAGTCACTCTCCTTTTGTAGCTTGTTCCATGTTTTGAGGCTGTACAGCACAGTATGAGGTGTAACCTGGTAGTGTTAGGGTGCTGTTGTGAGCCTTGACTCAGTTTTCTGTTACAGCACAGATATCAACATTCTCCATACTGGGTGAGTTTAGACTGCATGCATCTTGCTGTTTCGACTTATCCCTTATCTTATTCTTATCCCTTCTGATACCTATGGAGATAGGTTTGTGTTTTGAGTCTTACCTATTCAGGACACACTGTGGGTAACAACAGCCTTTGCCAGTATCCATACGGCCTGCACTGATAGGTGCACGCCAGTCCTAGCAGGTGGAGCATCATGTCATGCTCAGCATGTCATCCCAGACTGGCACACATTGGATCCCCTTTGACTAACTGCAATACTTCAGTCAATTATTGCACTTGATCATCTCATTGTCATATTGTGGCATGATGCTTGGTGAGGGTAGGATGTTAGTTAGGGTCCTCAGGTGTGCATATAGTACATGGTGTTACATTACTTAACACATAGCATTCATGCCTCAGGTGGTGCTGCAGGGCTGCCTCTGTCGGATGCGCATATTACACTTCCCTGTACATGTTTGAGAGCAGGTTGTGTCATGTTAGGCATCCCTGTTACTATCTGAGTGAGTCAGAGAGGGGTATCATTCCCAGGGTTCCTACTGAGCCAGTGTATGTGCTATGCGTTGCCTCTTTGCCAAGGCCAGGGCATACTGGGCACGCCTCCTTCTGCCTACTGGGGCAGGCTCAGGTTGTTCCTCCTCTGAGTCATGCTCTGCCTGTGATGGCCTTGGCAATGATGGGGGGCTGTTTGGCCCGGCCCTATGCTGGTCCTGCTGCAGCTGTTTTCGCAAGATCATATTATGTAGCATAGCACATACCATGACAATTTGGGTACATATAGTTGGTGTGTACTGCAAGGCTCCACCAGATGTGTCCAGACACCAGAACCGTGACTTGAGCAGCCCAAACACACGCTCTATTACATTACGTGTTTGTGCATGTGCCTCATTATGGCGTTCCTGTTCAGGTGTGTGTGCGTTTCTGATGGGTGTCATCAGCCACGGCTCCAGTGCATAACCTGCATCCCCCACTAGGTGTCCGTGCGGGATGTCCTCATTGGCAAATGTCTGGTACAGCTGCATCAAATGCCAGATGTGGGAATCATGGTAGCTCTCAGGACAGCCAGCACACACATTCATTATTATGCCCTGGGCATCACACACGACGTGGCAGTTGATGGAGGGGAAGCCCTTGCGGTTGATGTATGCCCTACCCCGCTCACTGGCTGGTGCTTTGATGCGTATGTGCGTGCAGTCTATTGCACCCACTACCTCAGGGTATTCCACTATTTGCTGGAAGAGATGCATATTGCTGGCCAATACCTCACGGGCATTGGGGAAATATACATGATCACCGACATGTGCTGACATGGCATCCAGGAACTGGTGCAGTACCCTGGAGGCTGATGCCTGTGATATCCCCATCATATCACCAGTTGGTCTCTGGAAGGTACCTGTTGCTAGTATTTTTAGACCAACACATACCTTGGTTTCCACTGGGATGGGTTCCCCTCTGTTGGTTCTGTGTGTGAGGCGTGGCCTGCACAGCTCCACTATTTGCTGCAGGAGGTCTCTGTCCACTCTATAGCACTCTACTATCTCCAGCTCATGTAACCTGTGGTAGGTGACCCTGGGCCTATACACTCTTCTCCGTCTCCTCACTGTGGGTTGTCTGGCACCATCTGCATTGTCACCACCCTCAGCAAGTCGCCTATGTCTCATTATGACAGCTATGGCAGCCCCTAACATTTCTGCTCTGAGTTCGGCTTTTTCAGTTTTCACTTCTAATAACTTAACTCCTGTCTTGCAGTGTCTCTTGAGAGAAACATCCTGCACTGCTGTTTTCAGAGTTTTAAGTGCTGGGCTGGGCTACTATTCTGCCTGTGTAATTGCCTGCTTCTAATTGTTTTCACCTGCTAGCTCCAGCAGTATTCCCTGCTAGCTTCCTACTAAATCTGTTGCTTCCTTTTTCCTCTCTGTTTTCTCAGGGAGGAGCCGTGTGCAAACCAGCAGAAACATGCTCACAGTGGCTTACACGCGCGCACACATGGTTACATGGTTCAGAATCTGCTTATTCGGTTTAAAACGCATGCACACCCGCGCAAACAGTGTTAAACATCTCAAAACACGCTCCCACATGCTCAGTCTGCCTTACACGCGTGCACACTGCCTTACTCGCGCTTCATGGCGCGCACACATGCACGCCCAGCAAGAAACTTTGGTGTAGGCAACAGTGTACACCTTCCATTTCTTGACTTTCTCATGCTGATTTAGTGGCACACCTCTTTCCATGACATCTGTCTGACATCTGTCATGTAACTCTGACCTCCAATGAACTGCATTTCTTTCTACCATTCCCCCCTGTGATGTCACCTATCTCCTACTCTGTTCCTCCCCCTTCTGTAACTCTTACACTACTCAGACTGTGCTCATTTGCTATGTGACAGTGGAATTCAGTATCCTAACACTCATTTGCATCAGATTGCCTACTAATGCTTAGTTACATCTCTTAGACTCAGCTTCCCCCCTTAGCAACCACTACACGGTGGCCATGTTGGTTTTGGTCTGCTGGTCCCTGCATTGACATTCCATGTATTGCATAAAACCCACATTTGTGGGTTTAAAACCTTCGTTTTTATGTTTTATACAGCGCAGCCCATTTGCGAGGGGCTGCGCTGGGTTTATACATCGGCGATCGCAGAAAAAAAATATATATTTTTAAGATATTTTCATCAGGTTACCTTGCCAATGGCCACATATTTGGCCTTTGGCATGCTGCCTGACACATATGCACCCTTTATTTGGAGCTGACATGGCTCCATTGTGGTTTTTGCAGAAACATACTCAGTTGTCAACTGAGTACATTTCTGCAGCTAAAACGGCTCTTACACGGGCTGTTCTGGGCTTCATGGATCGCTAATCATCCTCATTTGCATGCTATTCAGCTGCAAGTGAGGTGATTAGCTTAGCCACGCCCACTCCGTGTAAGAGCCGTTTTAGCTTGTCTCTTACACGGACTTTGGGCTGTTCCTGGATCACGAAGGCTGCATGGAGTCTTACACTACTCTTAGACTCCGTGCAAGCCTTCGTGAATCCGGCCCAGACTCTTTGTATAACAGTTTTTCTTTCAAAAGAATTTCATCATTTTCAACAAATATTTGCTCTAAAATACAACCTTAAAGCATAGAAAAATCACTGCCATGTACATCTCTGAAATGACATGCCAAAATCTTGTCTTTCTTTTGATTTGTTGTGTCCCTGATATGTTCCATTAACCTCACTTTAAAACCTCTTTGTTTCACCAATATAAAAGCAACCAAACGGGCATCTTAAGGCATAAATAACCCCCCCTTGCTATTACATGAAAAATGTCCCCTTGGTACAGATTTGATTTTATTCATATATTCAAAGGAACATATATATTTGCACATAGAACAACTGTTACATTTATAAGTGCCCATAGATGGACAAACACTTTTTACTTTTTGGTAAGACAAAATTTCCATGAACAACATGTCCTTTAAACTTCTTCCCATTTGTATGACATCATAAGGTGCTTACTCAAAACTTTACTCAAATCTCCATCTTTGTGGAGATAATTCCAATAATATCTTACAATACTACTAACTTCTTCACTTTAAATGATATATGTGTGACATTTGAACTTTGGGTCTCTCTGGAGTTGTACAACAGCCAGTGTCCAGTAGATTTGTTCATTCTTGTTTCCACCATTCTCTCTACCCCCCATTGACCCACAACCTATCACTAACATTGCTTTTTGATTTTAACACAAAAAGTTTTTGCATAGCTTCTTCTATTGCTTTCCTGCTATAACCTCTATTATAAAACATAATGGAATTATATATTTCTTCCAACAAATATGTCTCAACATTACATATTCTAGATAATCTTAAAATTCACCATATGGCAAAGGTGATAGAACATGGGAGGGATGACAGCTAGTAGTATACAGGTACTGGCTTCCATCTAAGAATTTCCTATGTACCCCAGTACAAATTTTGCCATTATCCAAACCCTTAAGTGTCAGATCTAGATAAGAGACCTGGGTTCCATATTGTAGCCCATCAAAAGACAAATTGAATGTATTTTGTTGTAAATCAGCAACAGACTGCAGAATTTCACTCTTACCCCCTTCACATATAAAAATGAAATCCTATATAAAACAAATAATATTTTATATATAATTCTTAACAAAATTACATTTATACAAACATGCTAATTCAAAATAAGCCATAAATAAGTTTGCATACATGGGGGCAAATTGTGCCCCCATGGCTGTTCCCTGTTTTTGCCTTAAAAAAGAAGTTATGTCTTACCATAACATTCCATCTGAGTTGTTGATCTTCTTCCAGTCATCACTGATGGGTTCGGTTCTGAGCCTCCGGAACTGAGTTGGCCTTATACCAAGCTTGCGTGCACCAAAAACTCTCGAGCTAAGCTGCTACCCACAATGCCCTTCACTCAGCTACCTCAGATTGAGTTTGCATGCAATATATAGAAGAAACAAAGTCAGAGGCCATCTCTATGCAGAAACCTGAAACACCACAAAGACCCAGAAGATCCACCAGGAGCCTTTGGTGGGGGCTGGTGGGAGGGTGTGATGACTGGAAGAAGATAAACAACTCAGAACGTTATGGTAAGACCTAACTTCTTTATCTGAAGTTGTTAATCTTCTTCCTATTCATCACTGATGGGACAGAATCCCAAGCTACTTGGAGAACCTGGGTGGCCCTTATGGAGGAACATTCCTGAGAACCATTGAGCCAAAGGCAGCTCTTCCCCTGGAGATCAGATCCAATTTGTAATGCTTGATGAAGGTATGGGGTGTAGCCCAAATGGCTGCTGCACAGATGTTGTCCATGGAGGCCCTAGAGTGGAAAGCAACAGACGCTGCTATAGCCCTAGTTGAGTGAGCTTTGATTGGAGCAGGTTTAGACTCATAAGTGAATATGAGAAGGTAATGCAATCCCCTGAGCCATTTAGACAAAGTAACTTTAGATACTGCACACCCCATTTTAGGACCAGAAAAGAAAATGCAAAGTTGGTCTGACTTGCGAAAGGACTTAGTTCTGTCCAGGTAGAAACATAGTTGTCTATGAACATCCAGTGAATGCAGGCAGTATTTGCCCTTGTTTGAATAATTTGGAAAGAATACAGGGAGCTCAATGGACTGGTTAACAGAAAAGTCGGAAACCACCTTGGGGAGAAAGGATGGATTAGTATGAAGTGATACTCTGTCCTTATGCTAGATCAGACAGGGACTCTTAATGCATAAGGCTTGCAACTCAGATATTCATCTGGCTGAAGTGACTGCTACCAAAAACAAGGATTTCCATGACAGGAATTTTAGATCGCATGTCGCAGCAGGTTCAAAAGGGGGTAAAGAGAGAGACTGGAGAACCCGGGAGAGATTCCATGCCTCCACTGGTTGCCTGATAGCAGGTCTGCTATGGAAAATTCCCTTGAGGAAGGTCTTGCAAAGCCAGGTGGAAATAAGCGGGACTCCATCTGAACCATTATGGAAGTTAGAAATAGCTGCTAAATGGACTCGAATGGTGGAAGTTGATGCACCACTGTCAACTCGGAGAAGTATTGAAGAATAGTAGCTATGGAAGTTGAAAACAGATTTAGCATCCGATCATGTGACCAGATAGAGAATGTTTTCCATTTGTCCCTGTAAAGTTTTCTGGTGGATGGTTTGTGGGAGGTCAGGATAATATCATGGACAGATGAGAGGATTTCTTGCCTGGCAACAAACAGAAGTGGAGAAGCCAAGCCATCAGCTTGAGAGTGGAAAGATTCGGTGGAGTCAGCCCTTGTGGGTGAGATATGAGGTCCTGATGAGTGTCCAGGATCCAAGGAGGTTGTAACAGGTGAGGGAGGAAGGGAAACCGCATTTGACGAGGCCAGAATGGGACAATGAGTATCACTTTGCTTCTCAACTGGATAGCTTTCCTTAGAAAAGGAGGGATCAGAGGTATTGGGGGATAAGCATAAAGGAGACCCGCGGGCCAATCGTGAATCAAAGCATCTCTCGGTGACTCCCCGTGAGGGAGAAAGAGGGCAAAGTAGCTGCTGCATTTTGTGTTTGAGGGGAAGGTGAAAAGGTTGCAGCATGGCTGGCCCCAATGGCTGAAGATTTCTGCCGTCGCACTCGAATTAAGAGACCACTCGTGAGGACGAAGGCTGCATCTGCTCAGCCTGTCCACAATCACGTTGGAGCTCCCCAGGATATGCATTGCATTTAGAAAGCGCTTGGAAGCTATCGCTCACTGCCAGATCCTCATGGCTTCATGACAAAGGGGATAGGATTTGGTCCCTTCCTGTTTATGTACCAGACAACTGACATGTTGTCTGACTGGATAGCAATCATTCCTGATGGAAGGAGTGGACGGAATGCTTGCAGCGCCATTAGCACCGCTCAACTCCAGGACATTGCTATGCAAGTTGACCTCTATGCTGGACCACGTGCCTTGGACTGACTTCCCTGGAAGTGGCCCTTCCACCCTATCAAGGAAGAGTCCGTGGTCACCGTGACATTGGGTTGGGGAGCCAGGAAGGGGCGACACCAAAGATTTTCGTTTGTACTCATCCACCAGAGGAAATTTTGTTTCCAGGAGTTGGAGATGAGAATCTGTTTAGTCAGGGGATGAAGACTGGATATCCACTGGGACAGAAGGAGCCAATGTAGCAGTCTCCTATGTAATCTGGCTAGGGGAACAATTGGGATGGCCACCGCCATAGACCCTAGAGCCTGAAGAACTTGCAGACACCTTTCTTCGACAGAGTATCACTTGAACTTGTGCCCTTAATCTCTGAAGCCTGTGAGAGGGAAGAGATACCAGACCTGTTTGACTGAGTACTGCCCCTATAAATTCCAATTGTTGAGGGCTGAAGGTTGAAACTAGATTGTAGCTGAGGGCCCTGACCAGGAGGTGCTTGGTGGGGGTGGAGAGGAGCCAATCATCTATATACGGAAACACTTGGAATCCCTGAAGTCTCAGATGAGCTGTGACCACTGCTAGGCATTTCGTGAACACTCTGGGGGCCGTCGAGATACCGAATGGCAGGGCTCTGAATTGGTAATGATTGGCTTTCAGCCAGAAGCAAAGGAGACTCCTGGAGCATTTGTCCATTTTGATGTGGTAGTACGCATCCCGGAGGTCTATCAAGCACATCCACACACCCTCCTGAAGAAAAGGGAGGATGGATTAAATCGTGACCATGCGGAACTTGGTCTGAACCACTGATTTGTTTAGCTGGCTGAGATCCAAGATGGGCCTCCAGTCCCTGGTACTTTTTGGCACTAAAAAGAATCTTGAGTAAAAACCGGATCCGCACTGGTCTGGGGAGACCTGTTGGATGACTCATTTTTTACATAGCTTTCTTATTTCTTAAGCTGCCTCCTCCCTTTGACTGAGTGGAACATTGAGAAGATATTTCAGAGGTCTTGGGTAAAATATCAAGGGGATGTGGTAGCCTCTGGAAATTATTCCCTGCACCCATTGATCATTACTAATAGAGAGCCAGGCAGCTAGGTGCAGCGAGAAATGAGCCCCGACTGCTCTCTAGAGGAAAGCAATCGGGCAGCACTTCAGGAGCACTGATACGGTCTTCCCAAGAAAGAATCTCTGGAGTCCTGATTTCGGGGACTCCCTCTGCCCCGAAAGGGGCGTCTTCCATTATTGGAACCCCCTCTGCCTCTGGGGGGAGTCCTCACCACGTGCCTCACAGAAAGGACCTTGAAACTTTGTGCCACATCTTTCCACTCCACTGGTTCCCGGAGAAGGAACGATGAGGTTTGGAAAAATGTAGACCCACAGCAGACAAGGTCTTCCCATCTTGTTTGCACCTGGCTAATGTGTCCTTGACCTTAGAAGTGAGCAGAGCTGAGGGTTCGATAGGGGCATTTAAAAAGGAAGACTTGAATGAGTCCGCAAGGTCACAAATGTACATCCAGGTGTGGCGTCTCATAACTACGCCTGCACCTGCAGCTCTAGTCGCCCCTTCAGTTGCATGGGACAGCAAATTCATGGACGAGTTGGAAATTGACTCTTGGGTGGCAAGCTGGGAAGCAACTTTATCACGTGCCCCATCCAAAACTTGACCCGCAAGGATTCCAGAGAGCTTGGTGATGAGATCTATCTGGAGCCACGTATAATGTGCCAAAAAGTTCAGAGACCTGACAACAAAGGTCGCTGAAGCAAAAACTCACTTCCCTAACCTGTCCACCACCTGGGACTCTCTGTTGGGCAGGTGGACAGTAGGACTTTCCTCCTCAAGGTCCTTTTTCATGGCTGCCGCTACCACCTTAGCATCTGCTCGCAAATCTCTAAACCTATGGGGCTGATCCTCTGGAGGTGAGAGTATTTTATCTGATGATCTGGGGCTGGCCTCAACAGTGTCAGGATTCTTCCATGCCCGCTGCACGATGAGTTTAACTCATCAGCAGGGGGGTCACCCAAGAAGTAGAGGGCCGAGAGCAGTAGGCCTGCAGGAATACGAATTCCTCTGAGGAAGGGTTGGAGGACTTCCAGTCACCCCTCTGCTTCAAGATTTCAAGGATGTCTCCAAATGAGACATCATCAGCAGGTGACTGTGAGGACCCTTCCCCATCATCGTAGTCCATATCTTCCTTGAGGGACTCCTCTGGGGAGTCCATGTTTCCGCTTACTTGCCCATTTCTGAGGGGGTTCTTTGGTGGGAGCATCCGAAGAAGACTCAGAAAGGGAAATACCCTGTATAGGGTTTTCCTGGGTCTTGTGCTGTTGGGGTCCTGGGGGTGGCCTTTGATAGCTGCAGCTCAGAGGGAACGAGTGGTAGTTCCAACATAGGATTGCTCGAAGCAAGCACCCTTTCTATCACCCAGAAAGCAGGCCCGCCTGAAGAGGAATGGAAGTCCAGAACCAAAGACAATTTCGAAACTGGAGTCACACCCCGCTCCACGCGGTCTGCTCCCAGGGACAGAGCCTCAAGCATAACCGGGGTGGGATTCACCCTCGGACACGAAGATGGAACTGGCAAAACAACCGGAACAGTGGCTGGAACCGAGGGTTCCACCCCCCAAGCATGAGATTGAGGAAGGGTGGGTTCCGAAGGAACCGACACCCAAAGGGGCCTCAGAGCCTCACACTGTCATTGTTGGCACCAAGGCAAGGGGTTCTCTCGTAGACATCAGAAATATGAGCCTTGGAACCGAGGGGTCCAAGGGAGGAGAATACGTGGGGGTTGCCGGGGCAGTGGACCCAAAACCCGGAGTGGGTTAGGTTCTAGGAAAATTTGTAATTCCCCTGGCAGTCAGCAGCTGATCAGAGGCGCGCTACATCCAATTCAGATAGGCTCCTGGTGGACCTTACTGATGCCCCTGAGGGGGAATCTGGCCAGTTCAAAAAGGGACTGAAGGCTTGTCTGGCAAATGGATCCACAGACTGGGCGTATTGGGTCCATGGTGGATTGACAAATGGCAACGAGGATTTCAGTTTAAAAACCAGTAGCAGGGGAATAATCGGAGCCAAGAATGGGCTGAGAGCCAAAGTCACAGCTGGGGTGGAGGTCAATAGTGGCTCCGAAAATGTTGTCAGAACCAACGTCTGAGCGAAGATGGGGGATGTTGGTGCCGGGGTAGAGGCAGGCAAACTGACCGGAACCGAAGTTGCAGTGGGAGCCGTAGTCATCGGTGCCAGGACAGGCACCAATGAGACAATCATGGCAACTTCTGAATGAACCACTGGAGACAAACTCGGAGCCAAGCTGGTTGAAACAGAGGAGGCGATTCAATGCTCGGTAGAAGTCTTATGGGCCTTGTGCTTATGAGTCTTGCCCCTATCACCGGCGTACAGGAGTCAGAACGAGGATGTTTTTTTGTCCACAGAAGGAGGGGATGAGACCTCTAATGCAGAAATAGCTCCTGAAAAAGAAGGAAGCAGGCCCTTGAGGATTAACTTGTTTGTCTTTCATTCAGCGTCCGCTTACTGAAGCTGGCACAAATGTCGCAGGGATGTTTTGCCGATAAGTGCGGAATCCCCAAACAATACACACATTCCCTCATGAAGATCACTATTTGGGAGTTTGCAACTGCAAGAAGAGCAGTGTTTAAACCCTGTAGTCCCTTTCTTTTCAGACATAACAATAGCAACATACACAACTCTAACGAGAAAGAAAAGTTAGAGAGAGATGGAAATACCAACAATGGTAGTGGGAATACCACAAGGGTAAAAAGGCAAATACCAACAATGGTACGATAAGAGATACCTGTAGGTAGAGCTGTGTGTGAAAATAGAGAAATATAATAATTTGACAGAAAAAAAACTCACACATAACTTATAAAATTTGAAAAATACAACACTTAGCTGGAGAGCTCACTGACATGCTGCTATACGGCTGTGCGGCAAACGAGATCTGAGGTAACTGAGTAAAGGGCATTGTGGGCAGCAGCTTAGCTCGAGAGTTTATGGTGCACGCAAGCTTGGTATAAGGCCGACTCTGTTCTGAGGGCTCGGAACCGAACCTATCAGTGATGAATAGGAAGAAGATTAACAACTTCAGATATTTCATTATTATATGTAAAAAAATATTACTTGAACAAAAGCAAGTCAAATCAACCAAATTTAAGGGGCTATCCCCCCAAAAAATACATTACAGCATGAAGTCCATTCTTATGCTGGACTGATGGATATAAACTTTTAACATCCAACTTTATCCAATACATGTTTTTATTCCACTTAACATGAGAAATCCTATCCAAAAAAAATCAGAACTATCCTTAATATAGGATGGAATTTTCAAGACATTACGATAAAAAAAATATTATGTAACAAAAGTCCAACTCCATGTAAGAAATATTTGCAAGCTGAAATAATGGGACATCCTAGTGGGTTATTCATGTCTTTGTGTAGTTTAGGCAAACAAAAAAATGTAGCTAGAACACAACTGTCACTATTAAATTTTTTACGTACTTCATCTGTAAAATACCCTAGGCTCGCACCTTTTTTGTAGCAGCTTAGTTATAGTTTGTTTATAACTTTTCATGTCACTATTTTCAAATATATCTTTATTCTGTAAATGCTCCAAACACATTTTGTGATACTTATGAAAATGCATTACTACTATTTTATTTCCCTTATCCGATGGCTTTATAATTAAATCCCTTCTTTCCTGCAGTTCTTTTAGGACTTTCCATTGTCTTAATGTCAAATTATAACAAATATTGTTCTTATTATATAACAACTTATCACACATTTCATTCATGGCAAATTTTAACATTGAATTAAAATGTATATTTTTTTCATTAGAACAGGGGAGAATATATCTGCTTTTCATAGCCACAACAGAAGTGTCAATAGAACAATAAGTATTATTTTACACATGTTCCATAGACCTATTCAAATCTGAAACAAGAATGAAAACTTTCTTCCATAGAAACATCAGCACATGGTAACGTAACATCACCATTAGCATAAAAAAACTTAAGGTGCAACTTATGAACAAAATGGAACATTTCCTGGATTAAAATAAGTTTCCTAGGTAGCACAGCAGGGACATATTTCAGTCCCAAATTCAAAACAGCAAATTGTTCATCTAAGAAAATACATCCAGAGATTTACATCCATATTACAGTTAAAGTAATTGCCACCTGCCTCTTTTGTTAAAATGCTGTGATGCTGTTGAAAATTGTCCAGACCCTTTACCATTGGTGTAGAAGCCATTTCAATTTCTTCTCTGATTAAATTGCTTCCTGTCATTCTCCCCCTCCCTCCAAAACCAGCATTCATGTTCTTCCAGTTGTTTGGCTGCTGGAAAAGCTGGATAAACATGCTTGTCGAATTCTAGGCCGTCATTGTGGTTTGTTTCTTCTGAGGGAAGCAAAAGAAACTGAAAGAGAAATATTGGTTTATACACACACAAAAAAGTGATGGTTGACTATCAGGTCAGGGCACACTAGTATGTATGTTATGAATCTGTACTACCTGATGCAATCTATTTAACATCATATTTTACCACAGAAGGCAAGGCAGTCATCATCTTGACAGGAATTGAGTTTCACATATCACTTTGCAGTTTATACACTCATAGACAGCTAGAACTAGGAATGTGACTGTCCACAACCATGTAGGCTACCTTATGGAGTGCAAGCAGCTGTTGCATGCCCCTGATGTTTGCTGTCACAGCACATTACTGCTTTCTAAACCCAGAACACATGCAAGTGGAGAATTGTCACCACTGGGTGCAAAGGGACTTAGATCTGTTGGAAGTTGAGTATGTGTAGCAGACTGGGGTGTTGGTGTGTGCAAAGAGATATCACTATCAGGTGGTCATCCTCAATGAGGGGTGCTCTGCACCATGTATGACATTGTAGGGTTAGCACCCAGGAACAGCACAGTAATGTTTCCTACAGCCAATGATGTACATTGCTGTCTTTTGTAGCCTTGTGCTTGTCCCTGCATGCCTCATGTATGTGTGCTACACTGGGTACTTGTCGTTCCACAGACATGTCAGTGTTAAAATTTGTTTTTGTTGCACTGACTGTCTTGTTACAGTCTTGAAACACTCCATCCATAACCACCAGATTCTCTTCATTATGTCTCTTAGCTCTGTTGTGCTCCTTGTTCAGGATATGAGACATACTTTGTAATCAGCAGTGTTCATTATAGGATTCCATCATCTTCCTTTGCATGTATTCACTATATTACACCAGTATACGTATGAGTAAGTACACAGCTTGTATACCTGTACATTCTGAGCCTCATGGATGTTACCTCAGTCATCCTCTGTACCACCACAGACTCTTCCCCTGGTGCTGTCAGGCTCTGTTCACTGACAGTTGATTGGTTGCCATTGGTAACATCCTCAGAGTCCTTTCCCATGGAAACATTGCACACAGAGTCCTGCTGCATTTAAGTGATCTCCAGAAGAGGTGGAGAATGAATGATAGATGTTATGTGCTCATCAGAGGTGTTTGGGTGTACCATATCTTGCCCATGGCTGTACCTTGGATGTTACTGCTGCTGTCATTATTTGTCCACTGGTGACACCACATGTGTAATTGCCTATGGCTCTGTACATCTTAGGACAGCCTTATGCTCAGTACTTCTGGCTGCAGTGGAGCTGCCTTCACTCTTCAGGTAGATGTTACATCAAACTGAGGTCTCAGTAGCTCAGATGGATGTAATAGATCATACTTGAAAAGAGTAGGAGAAGTTACCCGATGTCCTGGTCAAATTTCCCTTACCCATAGACGTACCACCTCGGGTTTCCTCCAAAAAGAGACCACCAACCTAGTGGGACTAATCCAGTCAACACAGGATAAAAATATAAATAAACATAACCTTATTTCCACATCCACAGCTATGGTATTGCCCACCTGCTGGACACTGTGGCTGATGTACAAAGTTCAAATGTGACCATCTGCCATTACTGAAGAAGCTCACAAATGCAAAACACGGATAAACTACTAATGTTATATGTCAAAGTGCATGCACTATATCTAGCCTGGCATTGTCTGATGGTGATGCACGTTTATCACATCTTGCTGGACAATGCAAATATGTCAGGGGCATATAGCACTATACACACACACTACTATACAATGATTACATACATTTGAGTAAGACTTGTCTGTATGTGGAGGGGAGGCGTCAACTATTAGCACTCCAACCAGACATCTGACTACTGGTGGGATGGCTACCCAATGACACCAAATATGACTCCGTGTCAGTCTGTGGTTATGGTGAGAGCTCCCACTTATCATGCCTTGCTGACTCTGTATTCCTGGTCTCTTGCCATGCCTAGTTACATATGCCCACAACATGGCAATGACAGGTTTGCATTGTGTGGTCTTGCCTGCACTACAGGTAATCTGTAACTGAATACACACACTCACAGTCCTGTGGTTACAGTTGGACACAAAGTGCTTTCAACTTGATTCTCTTAAGTAATTTAAGGGGAAGTAGCTATGGTAAAACATTGCACACATTTCAATACAGTCATTCTGTGCTGTGCATTGAACAGTATGGACACTACAATTTCATTTGTTTCAGGACTTGTGCCTTGCATTACTCAAACTTGAAATGGCTTGCAGTAACTCTCCTGTGATCTTTTTGGGGTAATTCCAGGGTACTGCACTTGGGCATTGTTCTTTACAATGGTTTACTGACCTTTTAAAATCCAGTCCAATATATGCTAGCATACTAGGAACATATTTTCTACAGCTGTCAGTCTTCAAATACATTTTGGCACAGCAAATGGTAATTGTGCCAGAGTCTTTGGACAGATAGTACTAAAATCATTAATTTCTTAGCGCCACTTAATGCCCCATCCCTTTATCAAAAAAGATCAAAATATAATTTGGTTATTGACAGCTGCACACAGAATCATTACATAAAGCAGGAAAGCAGCTTCCCCTGCTGAATGTGATATTTTTTATTTGAGTGAACAAACGTTTTGTATATAATTAGATATTATGCAAATAAGGGCTGATTGTTATTTTACTTCATTGCCAAAATTGCACTTTAACAGGCAATAAATCCATAGCTTTCTTGGGTGGATGCATAGTCCTATCAAACCGGTGGATGATAAGTTTTAATATACACACAGTTCTGGAAAAAAAACAATATTTCATTAGTTCTTAAGGGCTTCTCTTAATTATCTCTTCTATTCCTTTGCTTTTTGAGAATGTGAAGATACATGGTGTTTCATAGTATGAAGAGCAAGCTAGTATAAGAAAGTCATATATTGTAACATTACAGAATGCACATACACTGCAAATATTATAGTGTAGTTATGCTTATGAATAAAATTAATTTAGTAAATAAAATCAGTGCCACTAAACACACAGATTATATACAGCCTTTCTCCAGAAAATGGCCTCACCTTGAATGTACCTGTCTGCTCTACCTACTATCATAACAAGGCCTAAGCCACTGGCTTTGTTTCTCACCACAGCCAATACATTAAGGTCTTTCTATCAACGACCCAGTGTATCTTGGTTAGGCAGTCTGAGGTTTTAAACATAAATACTTTGCAAACTGTGAGTCACACATGTCTCAGGAGAGCCAAGACATTCTCAGAAGGTAACTGCTGTCAATTACCATTTTCTGTCACAGGTTTAAGAAAGTGAAAGTACTATCATTCACTTTCAGTGATTAGTCACCAGAGCAGATGCCTATATAGAACAATTAAATATTGCAACAAATCTGGATTTACTGGTTTTCAGCTTGACTGGATACTGCTCTGGGATGTCAGTACTCTAAATAAAGCTGTTAATTCCTTCCATACTTCTCAACTGTCCAGATTTTTGGCCAGTTCCTTATAAAATTAGTTGTTTTCTGGCAAATCATTAAGGATCAAAGTCACTCATTAAAAACATACATTTAAGTTTCAGACTAATATTCCTCAGAAAAATGCATGTTAATATAAAACCTGTTCTAGCAACTTTCTAAGTTTATGCGGGCAATATTTAAAGTTTCTTCCTGATTATGAGCCTGTGTACCCCCTTTATTTTTGGTTGTGTCCAGATTACACATGCTCAGAAGTTGAGAGGTATGATTCCTTCACTGAATCTGTAAGATCTTACAAGATAAGCACTTAGCTGTTATCCAAAGCATGAACCAATTTATAAATCAATAATAAGACAATGGCATCCTGGTCTTATTAAAGGAAAGGGACAAACCGTGGACTATGACGTATAAATCACATATGGCATGTGCTGGAAATGGCACATACTATAAAGCTGCCTGAGATGATCTGCACTGAGCTGGGTAAGTGGACTAATTGCATAAGCATTGTATGGATGATGAACAGCCAGATTTTGCACAAAAACATTAGTCTTCTCAAGGCATGTTACCACATGACACAACCTCAGTAATCTATCATCACTTATCATTGTGAATGCTTTCAAATGATTCTCTACCTCTCTACTCACTGTAATCCAGGGCCTAGGAGTTATAAAGCTAACACTGCCTGTGTGTACTGCATTGGTTCTGGGTCTACTATTAAACCCTTGTCTGGTTTAGGGGTTTTATTTTAACCTACTAATTTATTAATTGGGGAAGTGACATCATCATGGCCTGTTTTCAGACATGACTCAGGCCACAAGGACAAAGATAAATGCAATGTATATGAATACTTTAGAATGGCAATTCAACCAGAATATTTTAGGAAGGAAACTAGAGTAAAGAAAAAACCCATGCAGACACGGGGTGAACATGCAAAATTTTGCTTAGTCACATGAAAACATGACTGAACTCCAGAGGAATGAGCCACAGATATTAGCTACTGTGCTGTCCAAAAAGTAAGGTTTGACATCAGAAAGCAGATTAAGAATATTTTGTGTGATAAAGTAGCAGATATTGGGATGAAACTTAAATTCTGCATGTCAGCCTGGATCCTTCCATCAAAGGTAATTTAACATCCTCCTATTGTATGGTGAGATTGCCATTGAATGACAGGTGTTTTGAGCTAATCCTGTCTTTGCTAACAATGACTCTCTGTGATTCTCAGTACCTACAGGCCACTCTCAATCCTTTCCATTTCCATGCATCTCAGAAAAGCTTATTCCCTACTGGCTGCTTATTTCTTCATTAAACTATGGGTTTGATTTCAAAAGACTTGTTCTCAGTATAGTAACTACTTGCACTGAGAGCTGGTCTTGGAATCTGGTATCCATTTTAAGTCTGTTTATAGACGGGCCTTATAACGAAGTAAATCAATTACATTTTGAGCAAGTCTTTTGGAATCAGAGCAGACTTACACTGAGAGCAACTCTTTTGGAATCTGGCCCAAGATGTG
The DNA here is from genome assembly GCF_019279795.1 of Protopterus annectens. Lineage (NCBI taxonomy): Eukaryota > Metazoa > Chordata > Ceratodontiformes > Protopteridae > Protopterus > Protopterus annectens. Next base: position 1,992,862,971 of record NC_056733.1, on the reverse strand, counting down.
TTCCCTCCTGACCAGCGTGGCTTCTAGAAGGATCACAACAACTCAGTTTAACTCATTTTTCCAACTGTCATTTATGGATTTGCCTGGACAATGGGGTAAGACACTGCTACTGTGTTCATGCAAACCCTACAAAGGCCTTTTTATTTATTTGGCTGTTTGATGTTGCTAAGTTAATTGAGGTGACTTTATTTTGAAGGACTTGCCAACTCTTTCCCGGTTAATCACTTGCTTATTCCAAATTACAAAATGTTGGTTGTCTAAAATGTCAACATTCATAACTGGAGTTCCTCTTAATTCTGTTTTGGGACTACTACTTTAGTTGTTGTGCATAAATCATTTGCATAACTGTTTAAGGCACATTATGCAAGCAGTTTACGTTGATATTAGGGAATCAAACCCAACAGCAAAAATGCTCATCTTGCCCAGTACTTGAGTAGATTCATGGGCAAGTTTGCTTAAGCAAAGTCTTTATCAGTTTACCAAAAACTGAAGGCCATACTTTGTGATGTAATTCAAACAGTGAGCATTACCACCCCTCACTCTAAACTGCTCTGATGGATTCTCACTTTTTAAAACCTTTTTTGTTATTTGTTAACTTGTTAAACCCACTAGGTGAAAGTGCCTCTTTTCAGGCGTGTTCAGGAACACTGTTTGATTTAAGTGGCTTACTTGGTGTAACCCAGTAATCAGAGACTTAAGGAACCAAACCCAGGCCTACATGATGATCACTATGGAATGAATGTTTAAAGGTCATAAATACTTAGGAAAACACTGTACCACTGTCTGATCATGAGGTATCATCAGTGATGCATGAAAATTACCTCCATTTGGTATTAGGGTAAGAATATAATATTCAGCAAAGCCTGAACTAAAATACTTATTTAGTCATCATCAGTGGCCTGTTATTTGCTGATGCCCTATACTGTATTTCACAACTGACCCAAAGTTACCTTTAAAGGTTCACAATATAACCTACAACAAAATGCTTTACTCTGCAGAACTACACATCAAGTTGTTGTATTAGTGTAACATACAGAATAATGAGTTGGATTCTTCTGGAGCAGCAGAGAAAAAAATCCATGCACTGTTCTGTGAAGAAAGAAAATTTGCTTAAAGGGACAATGCCAGCGTTTAAAATTCAGGTCCAAACTACAGATGACCAAAGTAACACCCACTTTACAACGTCACTCACATTCCCACCCACAGTGTCAATTTTCTTTGAAATATCCTGCATCTCTTCAGTCCCTATCCTGCTTTTGCTCCCAGCATCAACTACTCTTGAATTTTTTGTTCCTATCAGGTTTTCAAGCGGACTAAATATTTTTTTTTTCTTTTAATAATTACTTTTTTCATTTGAGTGCCCACAGTATAAACCTTGATGTTAGATGGTTTTCCAATTGCATAACCTTAGAAAGTAGCAATGGTACAGGGTTGGATCTAGGTAGGATACGAGAGCTGAAATTAAACGAAGATATATGCGATTACATATGGACTTCCAATCAAACAGCAGACGGGGATCAAAAATAAAGATTTTCATTTAAACAGCAGTTTCAGTATTATGTCGATCAAATGATGTTTAAATGAAAATTGTTACTCGTTATAAACTGTTTGTGATTTTTCTGCTAATTTCTAAGGTTGTTACGTGAATACTTAAATGTCTCCCTGTTCTTGCTGTTTTTCTCTGCAACCCACCCCCGCCACAATTAATTTAGTCTTCGTCCAGATTTCTTGCTGTAAAAGGCTCAGACAACCTGCTGGTAAGCATGATGAACTCTGTTGTTATGCCTGCCATGTGACACAAGCCTTCCTGCAAATGCTGCACGATCATTACTGCTTGCCATATTTACAGTTACTTTCAGAAATGAGCCACAATGAATTGACAAGTAAAATATTGACAGAGTTTCACTAGTAAGAGCGAGCTTACCAACTTTTCCTACCAGTGAGAGTTTGCTTTTTAGAACGCTCTTTCATTGCGGTTTGTTCCATAGTAACCACAATGAATGCTCATTCTAAGAAACAA